>NC_091751.1:25002413-25302413 GCF_043380555.1 Nothobranchius furzeri | reverse complement strand
GAGATGTTGCATTTTCATTTAAGATAAAATGATATTTTTATTTTGTTGTTGGCCCGTGAGAAAAGATTTAACCTACAGTAAACAGGAAGTGGAAAGGCTGCAGATAGATGAATAGAATAGAAAATCCCTTTATTGTTCCTCAGTGGGGAAAGCTAGACGTCACAGCAGCGATGACACTTATTACAGGAGAAAAAAAGGAGAATAAAAAATAAGAAAAATGAATAATCAAGAAAACATAAATCCTGAATAGATTTAAAAAATGCTGAATATACCACAAGTAATGAATACCACTGATGCCTTTTATTTGTAACTGACTTGCTCGTGTGTAATTTGGTTATTCCACATTCAGTGTTAATGCAGAAATATGTTTGTTTCCAAATTTAAAGGTTCAAAATTGCATATATGTTGATAAAGAAAATGTGCAAATTTGCCGTCACTTTTTAAAAAAATATTAAGTTTGGCCCTCGACTCCGTCCCAGAGTCTCATTTCGGCCCCTTGTGAGTTTGAGTTTGACACCCCTGTGCTAGAGCAAGAAGTCATGCAGTTTGGCTCACAGAAATCTTAAACTGTACCTTTCTGGAGTCTTCACAGTGATGAGTCCTGTGCGACAGGACTCGCAGTGTGGTCCGGGCTTTACAGACGCATATCAGTCCCAAAGAGAAGTCTAAAGCATCCAGAAGTAGTAAAGGGTGAGACCTTCCCAATCAGTAACTTTATATGAAATATTACCTTAGCTCCACTTTAGTTTTTTTTTTTAATCCATGTAAATGTGTTGGTCTGGCTGATTCTAATCGAGATGATGTACCCACATGATGCAGTTGAAACCCAACTTCCTCTACATGTAAACAGCTCACCCTGGCACCAGCTGGGAACTCCCCCTCTAGAAGTAACGAGATTGTAGAATTGTTCCTCTGACGATATCCCCACCACAATGTAACACACGTAACACCATCAGACAGGACAGTACGTACCAGATAACCCGTATTGCTGTTGGCCCATGAAGGCTTCAAGAGAAGCTGAAACTTTCGCAGGTAAAAAAAAAAAAAAAAAAAAACCATCTTTATTACCAAAGTCTCGTGACTACTTGACTACTTTTTCCATGAACCATTTTAAGGCATAATAAACTGCATAAATACATCTTTGTTTTCTGCTGCTCAGCAGTTTACAGTCAGTGTTATTGCATCTTCCTCCATCAGTGGAGCCCCCAAGGGGTGGCCAGGGGTGGCTATGGCCTAGAAAATTGCTGGCCCACCAGGAAAGATCGGTGTTAATAAATTGTATTAATGCTCACTCAAACCATAAATTCATCTTATTTATTCAAGACATAAATGTGAAACCTAATTACAAATTATAGAATTAATGACTAAAGAAGAAATCAGAAACATATATATATATACAGTGGGGCAAAAAAGTATTTAGTCAGCCACCGATTGTGCAAGTTCTCCCACTTAAAATGATGACAGAGGTCAGTAATTTACATCATAGGTACACTTCAACTGTGAGAGACAGAATGTGAAAAAAAATCCATGAATTCACATGGTAGGATTTTTAAAGAATTTATTTGTAAATCAGGGTGGAAAATAAGTATTTGGTCACTTCAAACAAGGAAAATCTCTGGCTCTCACAGACCTGTAACGTCTTCTTTTTCTGTCCTCCACTCATTACCTGTATTAATGGCACCCGTTTGAACACATTATCTGTATTAAAGACATCAGTCCACAGCCTCAAACAGTCAGACTCCAAACTCCACTATGGCCAAGACCAAAGAGCTTTCGAAGGACACCAGGAAAAGTGCACCAGACTGGGAAGAGTGAATCTACAATAGGCAAGCAGCTTGGTGTGAAAAAATCAATTGTGGGAGCAATTATCAGAAAATGGAAGACATACAAGACCACTGATAATCTCCCTCAATCTGGGGCTCCACGCAAGATCTCATCCCGTGGGGTCAAAATGATCATGAGAACTTTTAGCAAGAATCCCAGAACCACACGGGGGGACCCGGTGAATGACCTGCAGAGAGCTGGGACCACAGTAACAAAGGTCACCATCAGTAACACACTACAACGGCAGGGAATCAAATCCTGCAGTGCCAGATGTGTTCCGCTGCTGAAGCCAGTACATGTCCAGGCCCGTCTGAAGTTTGCCAGAGAGCACATGGATGATATAGCAGAGGATTGGGAGAATGTCATGTGGTCAGATGAAACCAAAGTAGAACTTTTTGGTATAAACTCAACTCATCGTGTTTGGAGGAAGAAGAATACTGAGTTGCATCCCAAGAACACCATATCTACTGTGAAGCATGGGGGTGGGAACATCATGCTTTGGGGCTGTTTTTCTGCTAAGGAGACAGGACGACTGATCCGTGTTAAGGACAGAATGAATGGGGCCATGTATTGTGAGATTCTGAGCCAAAACCTCCTTCCATCAGTGAGAGCTTTGAAGATGAAACGTGGCTGGGTCTTCCAACACGACAATGATCCCAAACACACCGCCCGGGCAACAAAGGAGTGGCTCCATAAGAAGCATTTGAAAGTCCTGGAGTGGCCTAGCCAGTCTCCAGACCTCAACCCCATAGAAAATCTGTGGAGGGAGTTGAAAGTCCGTGTTGCTCGGCGACAGCCCCAAAACATCACTGCTCTCGAGAAGATCTGCATGGAGGAATGGGCCAAAATATCAGCTACTGTGTGTGCAAACCTGGTAAAGACCTATAGTAATCGTTTGACCTCTGTTATTGCCAACAAAGGTTATGTTACAAAGTATTGAGTTGAATTTTTGTTATTGACCAAATACTTATTTTTCCACCCTGATTTACAAATAAATTCTTTAAAAATCCTGCCATGTGAATGCATGGATTTTTTTTTCACATTCTGTCTCTCACAGTTGAAGTGTACCTATGATGTAAATTACTGACCTCTGTCATCATTTTAAGTGGGAGAACTTGCACAATCGGTGGCTGACTAAATACTTTTTTGCCCCACTATATATATATATATATATATATATATATATATATATATATATATATATACATGTTTCCGTTGCTCACAATTAAAAAAAATGTTTCTATCTCCATAGTTCTTTGTGAACAGGTGAATGAAACAAAAAATTCAATTGTAAAATAATTTTTGAAGTAAAATGTCAAATAACTTGTGTTTCTCAAAATTGAGTCAAGTGTTTTGGACACATATTGTTTTTTAATAAAAAATAATGAAGGAGCAATGCATCGATACATGCTAAACTCTCTCAGAGTTACCACAAGGACCAATCAGGTGTGCCACTCCAAAATTTTCTTTGGCGCTGTCTGGCCACCCTTATCAAAATTTTCTGGGGGTGCCCCTGTCCTCCATGACAGCATTTCCTGGTTTTCCACCTCTGCTGACGACTGAGACGGTTTGGCTTAATCAGGATGGAGACAAACTCACTAAAACACACGTGCTACACACAAACTGCTGTTCTAGATAGAAAAACTGACTGGGTCTACATCATCTGCACCACCCGTGTTCCTGCTTCCATCTCTCAGTTCACATGTTATGGATAGTTTTCCCATCAGACCAGGTGTCTTCTTTCCTCAGCCCGTTGCATCCCTCCATGCAGCAGCACAGCCAGAGGAAGAAAAGTTCAGATGAGGGCTTTTACTTCTCCTGCTCTCTCCATTTCCATAAATAATTCAATCCCATCTAATCCTGAGAGCATTTTTCTAACTCTACCTGATGCATAAAAATAGAGAGCAAACAGCTGGCTGCTGACAGGGGCCCCATAAGCTCATCATTCCCAACACAAAGCCACTCTGGAATAAAACCAGGTCACGACAGGTCACAGAGCCTGTGCTGCAAATCCGTAAAAGGGCAGACATCCCCCATTCAGGAGGAACCTCAGACAGTCGCCCAACCTGAATGTAGCTGCAAAGTAGCACTGATAAAAGGCAGATAAATCCTCCAGGTGATTTAGATTTTAAAGATATAAAGGGAGTGTGTCAAAAACACTGAAACTGTCACACATAGACCTGCACAACACAAATTTATTATTTAATATTAACTTTAAAAATGGTAAATGACCTGTATTTGATATAGCGCCTTCTAGAGTCCTGGAACCCCCCAAGGCGCTTTACAACACAATCAGTCATTCACCCATTCACACACACATTCACACACTGGTGGGGATGAGCTACAATGTAGCCACAGCTGCCCTGGGGCGCACTGACGGAGGCGAGGCTGCCGAGCACTGGCGCCACCGGTCCCTCCGACCACCACCAAAACAACAACAGATTGTTCTACCTCTCATTTCCTTTTTATTATTATTTTTTTCCCGTGTCCTATTTGGCTGTGAAGCAAACAGAATTAATGTCTGAATGCTGGTGACAAGCCTTACAGATTTACTCTCAGGTGGAGCATCAAAGCTTCTGCTTTTAATGTCATGCCTGATACTTAAAACTTTATTGTTAGTTTTTTGAATGCTTGGAATTCCGACCAGACACGGAGACAAGAGGTGAAAGAGAAAGGGGGGGGGGGGGGTCCACAAAAATAAACAATCAATGATGAACAAGAGTCTGCTTTTAGACCTGCAGAAAAGGGACACGCAACAATACAACAGGAGCAAGCTATCACTGCGCCAACCTGATGAGGGAATATAAAATCAACATTGTTTTACAGAACAATCACATGATAATAAATCACAGTGCATTTAGTGCAAGCCACAGCCTTAAGACATGTGTTGAACGTGCCCAAGTCCATACTTGTGACAGCAACATGTGAGCACCTGTGTGTGTACACGCGCTTGTATATGTAAGGTTTCTCTATAGGAGCATCCAATAGAGAGTGTGAGGGGCGAAAGATCTGCCACCCAAAATGTGTAGGAGCTGGAAGTCTCAGAGATCCAGGAGCTGCCCCAGATCGCAGGGATCCCAGGGAGACTGCAACCAGAAAAGCCCTTGCCCCCCTCGAGAGGCACAGAGGACCTCCCCGGGGGGCCACAACCAGCAGCCGGCAGAGTCCCGGGGGATATCAGCGGCAAGCCCGCAGGCTCGCCCGCAGCCTCCTACCCCCAAGCCGGCCAAGCCCGGAACCCAGCGACCCAGGACCCAGGGGCGACCAGCCCCGCCGGGGACCCAACAGAGCCCAGGGACTCAGATCCCACCAGGCAGCCTCCGGGATCAATCAGGCAAACTCCAAAAATCTTAAACCCCCTGACACGGGAGCCACGAACACTCAGGTAGACCAAGGCACCACACTCCACACCAAGTGTGGCAGGGGGAGGGGAGGCGAAGATGTATAGCATCAAAAGAAGTCCCAGGAGAAGGGAGGAGTCAAAGGCCCCACCTGACATAAACAATCATACATAACCACAGTCACACACTTCCTCCCTCATGCTCACACATACACATACAACCTAAGACTTACAAAAATGCACGCCAGACACCCACTCACGCTCCCCATACACACCCTATTCACTCTGGTCCCGGTACTGCTGTTCAAAGGGTACAACCATCACCGGTTCCCAGAGTTCGACCCTTTCTGCTGGGGTGCTAATGAGCAGGCTCCCCCGCCCAAAGCCGAGCAAAGCGACCCACCACCCCAGACCCCAACATGACAGCCAGATCCCTCTCCTAGCCTCCAGCCCTGGGAAGCCAAGCGACAACAGAGGTGTGCCAAGACCCCTAGTCTCCCTCTGACTGCTCCAATACAGTGTTGGTGCATGTTGATGAGGTGTATTCGTGGCTGTGGTGAGTGGGCAGTGCGGGCATTGTCTGGCCGACGCCAGCTGATGCCACCGCACCACCCCTCTTCCCCTCACAGCCCTCTGTGTCTAAGTGCAATTTAAAATTGGAAGTGGGCACTGGCACTTGGGATGAGGCTGAAAGATCCCCTTGCCAAATACCGTTGAATGTGCTCACTCCCAAGGCCCTAAGTGTGTGTTTACGTGGAATGTCGTTGGTGGAAGTGTTTAATGTGCAAATAAATTTGGGGGGCAGGCTGCCACAGGAATGTGGAAATGGGGTCCATACCCGCACCCCTTGACTTGTCCACTCCCCAAGGTTCTATGCGCATGTTTGTGTGATGAAGTGAGAGGAGAAAAATGAGTGTGGGGATGGGAAGGAATGGCTGGTTGGCCTGAGCCTTCCAGGGAGCCAGCTGCCCCACTGGCACCAATAGGCACCTCCGCTGCCAAAATGCCACCCAGGGCATGGAGACCCCAGCCCATCTTGCCAGGGCCCAAAGCAGCAGCATCGTAGAGCTCCACAGAGTCCGAGGGAACCAACGCAGCCCCACCCCAGCAGAATATCTACTCCCATCCCTGCATTTGCACAGCTTCCAGAATATATAAGACATAGGACATCCAGGTAAGGTTGGGTCCTCCCCCTCCTGGACATCCCCCTCCCCCCATCTACCTCTCATTTCCATTCAAATGAGGTCTCTTCTCTCAGGAATGACCCTGTTCGTCGTGTCTACTCTGAAAAACGCATTTAAAACATACAAAATATAATATTGTTACTCAGTTTTCAGAAATACAGTCAGGTCCATAAATATTGGGACATCGACACAATGCTAACATTTTTTGCTCTATACACCATCACAATGGATATCAAATGAAACTAACAAGATGTGCTTTAACTGCAGACTGTCAGCTTTTATTTGAGGGTATTTACATCCAAATCAGGTGAACGGTGTAGGAATTACAACAGTTTACATATGTGCCTCCCACTTGTTAAGGGACCAAATGTAATGGGACAAGTGGCTTCTCAGCTGTTCCATGGCCAGGTGTGTGTTATTCCCTCATTATCCCAATTACAATGAGCAGAGAAAAGGTCCAGAGTTCATTTCAAGTGTGCTATTTGCATTTGGAATCTGTTGCTGTCAACTGTCAAGATGAAATCCAAAGAGCTGTCACTATCAGTGAAGAAAGACATCATTAGGCTGAAAAACAAAAGAAACCTATCAGAGACATAGCAAAAACATTAGGCGTGGCCAAAACAACAGTTTGGAACATTCTCAAAAAGAAGGAGCACACCGGTGAGCTCAGCAACACCAAAAGACCCGGAAGACCACGGAAAACAACTGTGGTGGATGACCGAAGAATCCTTTCCCTGGTGAAGAAAACACCCTTCACAACTGTTGGCCAGATCAAGAACACTCTCCAGGAGGTAGGTGTATCTGTGTCAAAGTCAACAATCAAGAGAAAACTCCACCAGTGTGAAAACAGAGGGTTCACCACAAGATGAAGGCTTCAAGTCCCAAAAACAGGAAGGCCAGATTAGAGTTTGCCAAACAACATCTAAAAAAGCCTTCACAGTTCTGGAACAACATCCTATGGACAGATGAGACCAAGATCAACTTGTACCAGAGTGATGGGAAGAGAAGAGTATGGAGACGGAAAGGAAATGCTCACGATCCCAGGCATACCACCTCATCAGTGAAGCATGGTGCTGGAAGTGTCATGGCGTGGCATGTATGGCTGCCAGTGGAACTGGTTCTCTTGTATTTATTGATGATGTGACTGCTGACAAAAGCAGCATAATGAATTCTGAAGTGTTTCGGGCAATATTATCTGCTCACATTCAGCCAAATGCCTCAGAACTCATTGGGCGGCACTTCACAGTGCAGACGGACAATGACCCAAAGCAACCAAGGAGTTTTTGAAGGGAAAGAAGTGGACGGTTTTGCAATGGCTAAGTCAATCACCTGACCTGAATCCGATTGAGTATGCATTTCACTTGCTGAGGACAAAACTGAAGGGAAAATGCCCCAGGAACAAGCAGGAACTGAAGACTGTTGCAGTAGAGGCCTGTCAGAGCATCACCAGGGATGAAACCCAACGTCTGGTGATGTCTGTGTTCCAGACTTCAGGCTGTAATTGACTGCAAAGGATTTGCAACCAAGTATTGAAATGTATAAGTTTGATTTATGGTTCTTATTCTGTCCCATTACTTTTGGTCCCTTAACAAGAGGGAGGCACATGTGCAAACTGTTGTAATTCCTACACCGTTCATCTGATTTGGATGTAAATACCCTCAAATAAAAGCTGACAGTCTGCAGTTAAAGCACATCTTGTTTGTTTCATTTGATATCCATTGTGGTGGTGTATAGAGCCAAAAATGTTAGCATTGCGTTGATGTCCCAATATTTATGGACCTGACTGTACATACAGGGAGTGCAGAATTATTAGGCAAATGAGTATTTTGTCCACATCATCCTCTTCATGCATGTTGTCTTACTCCAAGCTGTATAGGCTCGAAAGCCTACTACCAATTAAGCATATTAGGTGATGTGCATCTCTGTAATGAGAAGGGGTGTGGTCTAATGACATTACACCCTATATCAGGTGTGCATAATTATTAGGCAACTTCCTTTCCTTTGGCAAAATGGGTCAAAAGAAGGACTTGACAGGCTCAGAAAAGTCAAAAACAGTGAGATATCTTGCAGAGGGATGCAGCAGTCTTAAAATTGCAAAGCTTCTGAAGCGTGATCATCGAACAATCACGCGTTTCATTCAAAATAGTCAACAGGGTCGGAAGAAGCGTGTGGACAAACTAAGGAGCAAAATAACTGCCCATGAACTGAGAAAAGTCAAGCGTGCAGCTGCCAAGATGCCACTTGCTACCAGTTTGGCCATATTTCAGAGCTGCAACATCACTGGAGTGCCCAAAAGCACAAGGTGTGCAATACTCCGAGACATGGCCAAGGTAAGAAAGGCTGAAAGACGACCACCACTGAACAAGACACACAAGCTGAAACGTCAAGACTGGGCCAAGAAATATCTCAAGACTGATTTTTCTAAGGTTTTATGGACTGATGAAATGAGAGTGAGTCTTGATGGGCCAGATGGATGGGCCCGTGGCTGGATTGGTAAAGGGCAGAGAGCTCCAGTCCGACTCAGACGCCAGCAAGGTGGAGGGGGAGTACTGGTTTGGGCTGGTATCATCAAAGATGAGCTTGTGGGGCCTTTTCGGGTTGAGGATGGAGTCAAGCTCAACTCCCAGTCCTACTGCCAGTTTCTGGAAGACACCTTCTTCAAGCAGTGGTACAGGAAGAAGTCTGCATCCTTCAAGAAAAACATGATTTTCATGCAGGACAATGCTCCATCACACGCGTCCAAGTACACCACAGCGTGGCTGGCAAGAAAGGGTATAAAAGAAGAAAAACTAATGACATGGCCTCCTTGTTCACCTGATCTGAACCCCATTGAGAACCTGTGGTCCATCATCAAATGTGAGATTTACAAGGAGGGAAAACAGTACACCTCTCTGAACAGTGTCTGGGAGGCTGTGGTTGCTGCTGCACGCAATGTTGATGGTGAACAGATCAAAACACTGACAGAGTCCATGGATGGCAGGCTTTTGAGTGTCCTTGCAAAGAAAGGTGGCTATATTGGTCGCTGATTTGTTTTTGAATGTCAGAAATGTATATTTGTGAATGTGGAGATGTTATATTGGTTTCACTGGTAAAAATAAATAATTGAAATGGTATATATGTTTTTTGTTAAGTTGCCTAATAATTATGCACAGTAATAGTCACCTGCACACACAGATATCACCCTAAAATAGCTAAAACTAAAAACTACTTCCAAAAACATTCAGCTTTGATATTAATGAGTTGTTTGGGTTCAATAATAAAATTATTCCTCAAAAATACAACTTGCCTAATAATTCTGCACTCCCTGTAGATTAATCAGAATCAATGGACTAAAATTATGAAACAAGGTAAGATAAACATATTTCAAATCTATTTGATTTGAATGAATTTAAGTTGAAATAAAAAACAAGATGAATGAGAAATGAATGAATGAAGGCCCATAAAGTCAAATAAATCAAAATAACAGGTTTATAATTAACGATCTTATCTGATCTCAGATCTGAGGTTGACCATGATCCCATCATATAAAAAACAAAACAAACATTTTAATTATTAACACTTAAATCACAGCCCTTAGTGTAAAGAAGTTCAGTCTGAGCTGATACTGGTTTGAGTTTAGATGACTGTTTCAGAGGGAATACTTTGGTAAATGGCCTGTATTTGATATAGCGCCTTCTAGAGTCCTGGAACCCCCCAAGGCGCTTTACAACACAATCAGTCATTCACCCATTCACACACACATTCACACTCTGGTGGGGATGAGCTACAATGTAGCCACAGCTGCCCTGGGGCGCACTGACAGAGGCGAGGCTGCCGAGCACTGGCGCCACCGGTCCCTCCGACCCCCCTCTATAGTCAGCATTTACAAGTATTTAATAATAATGACACAGACGTATATTAAAATCCAACAATGACTGGGACATGTCTGTATTGGAACCATCACACAAACTATACGAGACTCTCAGGGATAACAGGTTGTCTCCTCAAGTCTGCAAGCAGATCTGGGAGGACAACTGACAAAAACAAAAGAAAAAACGTTCTACATTTTATAAAATGTTTCTAGAGCAAAGTGTGTGAGATAAAGAACAGCATCACTCAAAAGCAACACGATTTTCTGAAAAATCCAGCTGTTCCTTTAGGACTGGGCCCAAGAAAAACAGGCCGTTTTTACATGGTGGCGATTCACAGAGTTTTCAGTGACTTTGATTGGGTTTCATACAGAGAAGAAAACCAACTAAGAGAGTTCATCAGATTAACGATCTCTGCCTCCATGATTAATGAGCTGCACACGGTGTAATTAAAGCAGCATGAGTTCAGACAACCACTAACACAACTATCAAACACTGAAGAGTCACAGAAGTACTTCAGTCAGACAGGAACTGAAACGTAAAGGAGTGTGATCCAGAAAACAGATCTGAGTTATGTTAAAGTGACACACACACACACACACACACACACACACACACACACACACACACACACACACACACACACACAGAGGTTAAAGGTCTCAGTCCTGATGGTACCTTTGTACTTGTAAACCATCTCTGAAGTGTTGAGCAGCTCAAATAACAGAAATTTGGAGTCTTACTCAAAATTCATGAAAGGCAAATATCTCTCCTATGATCGGCTAACAGCAACGTAACTCTTCTGCTGCCACCATTCCCTCTTCTTTTTTAGATATAAAAACTATGATGTTGGTGTGTCCTCTACACATATGGTAAATGGCCTTTATTTGATATAGCGCCTTCTAGAGTCCTGGGACCCCCAAGGCGCTTTACAAAACAATCAGTCATTCACCCATTCACACACATTCACACACTCGAGGGGATGACCTACGATGTAGCCACAGCTGCCCTGGGGCGCACTGACAGAGGCGAGGCTGCCGAGCACTGGCGCCACCGGTCCCTCCGACCACCACCAGCAGGCAACGTGGATTAAGTGTCTTGCCCAAGGACACAAAGACAGCGACAGACTGAGCAGGACTCGAACCTGCAACCTTCCGATTACGAGAAGTATATAACACAAGCCTGAACCTGTTCCACCCAAGGAGGAAACTCCACCTGCCAAATGTGAAGCCAGTGCATGAAAACAACTGCAGTTCCCCCCATCCACTAGGGGATGGCTCTAAAAAGGAACAAGTGCCTACGTTAGAAATACCAACTTAGGTTTAATGAGTCGTGTTTGTCGCTATGACAACTCTGAGGGGTTACATTTTTTTGTATCTCATCTGTATTGGTGTGATCAAACCCTGAAAATAATACTAAGGGGCGTGTCCTTTTGATTGTCAGATGTCTGATGAGCTGTCAGCGCTAGCAGCTAGCCTCCTGCTTGTTCCAGGGAAGGCCTCGGCATTGGCCTCCCGTTAAGTGTTACAGCCTAGGAAAAGATGGTAGCAGAGTCGCTCAACTGCACAAAAGCGCTGACAAACAGTCATTAGCTTCAGTTAGCTGACTTAGCTTGTAGCTACATTTTTGAAACAAGAGTTTCACATGCATCCATCATCTGCCACCACCCTCACAGCCCTGCTCTTAGCTTGTCGGTGCAAGATGACATGGCATGAAAAAATTAGCACTTTTGTCTTTTATATGTGTTTACAGTCTCAGACCACATCACTTGTTGAAAAAAATCTCTTATTCAAAATTGTGAGTATATTTAAGCATTAAATTGAGTGAGATGAAAGAGACAACCTCTTGAGTTAGACTGACATTAAACGCATACAGTATTTCAGACTGTAAATACACCAAATGCCAGAGTAGGCTGTCGACTAACAGCTGCAATCCTGCAGCTGTCGCATTAGTCTTTATGCAACCTAAGAAAAGCAAAGATTTAGTCCACTAACTTCTCTTTTCGACAGAAGAACCTCTAGTTTTGAATGTGAACCTGCATCAGACAATATCTACATGTTCACTCACTTTTTAAAATATTTATGAAATGCTGAACTAGATGCTTATCTCAGATAAAGTTTATGGCTGCTGCCATGTTGGGTCTTTAAAACTTCCCTTGAGACCTGGCCTCAAGAAACCCAGCTTACATCCAAACTTGGTTTAACTGGATGTTTCCTACTTACCAGTAAAGAGTCTGATGTAAATGTGTGGAGCTGTGGTTTTATCCTTCTACAATATAATACACAGTTCACCTCAATAACGACAAACGGACGAGAACTACCAGTACGCAGAAAGGTTTGTCCACTAGATGGGGCTGTGGCAGCATAACTGTTCAACAGCCAGTTTTATTGATATGATGATTCCTGCACACCTACTTATTCTCAGCATTTTTTTGCTACTTCAAAAAAACATCAAAACTACAAAATTCACAACTTAAAGTTGTTACAATTTGTCCAACAGTGTGGGAAACTTGTTTAATCAAGACATTTGCAGTGGTCCACTGGTGGTGGATGTGTTAACGTTTTTTTTGTCCCACCTATAGTATCCACACATTGTTGCTGAACACAAAATGTTGCTCAACTATTGACAAAGCATGTTTTTGGGAATTAGCTTTTCCTCAACGATCCTGGTCCTGCAGTCTGAGCTATCCCCCGGGCAGAAGCTTGCGGTGCTTGAGGTTCTCACTCCCAACAAAACTTACTGAAAAAGTTCAAAAGTTGTCTTCTGAAATTATAGAGATGCTTGGATTTGTTCAGCTATATTTGTGTTTAGTGGTGAAGGCAGGAAGTCTGAAGCTCTTTCTCACACACACACACACACACACACACACACACACACACACACACACACACACACACACACACACACACACACACACACACACACACACACACTTCTGACTGCTACTTTGGTTTTTTATTTTGTTCAACCTCGTGAACCAGATCAACATTCTCTAAAATTACCCTAATTTTATTGATACGGATTTGAGTCATTCATGACATTATGTCTGTCTCAGTTTCATAAATATTCACTTTCATCTCACACGTTTGGACATTTCTACAAGAAAACATTTTCCTAATATTTATAGAACAAAAACAATCTTTGCATTCTCAGTTTGTTTAGGTTTGTGTCCATGAAGATACAGTAAAAAAAAGCTTTAAATTTTTTTATATTTGTTTCAAATGTATTTTCAGCATATTTTCTCCAACAGTCTCTGTACTTATACATATTATATATCAAGAAAAACAGGATTCTTGTGATTACATTTTATTTATATAGCACTTATCACATACAGAATCACAAAACAATTCACAAAGATCAAAAAACAAAGTCATAAAATCATAATGATCTCAAAACAGAAATAGATTAACATCAGAAAAAATAAAGTCACACAATTATAACATTCCATAAACAGATGAAAGATGATTATAAATTTCAGTTAAAAATAAGAAAATAAAAGATTTAAGTAAAAACAGCTTTAAATAAAGGGGTCTTTAGCATTTCTTTTAAAAGTGTCCAGACTGTCAATGCTACGAAGGGATAAGGGAAGATCATTCCAAAGTCAGGTTGATGTATGCCAATCAAGGATACAACCATAACAGTAGACAGTATCTGCTTTTGTCAAACCACTCAGGAGTGAAAAAAATAAAATAAACTTCAAATCATTGACAGAACAGAGCCACCTCGAGCAAAAATAAAAAAAATTTAAATTTACAAGGTTCAAGAGCAAGTCACCCCCTACAAGAAACTTACTTCACTCCCACTTCATGTTTGAAAAATGCAACAAATGCTGTTGCTTGGCAGACCGAGAGGGCGGAGCCGCTAACAAATACACACACACAGGCTCACAGTGGCATTATGACATCATAATGTACCAGATGACATCATAGCATACCTCTTAGCCAATAGCGGTGGCAGATTTAAATTCAAATACAGTGCAGAATTTTTCCCTGATGACGGCGCAATACTGACAGTTTTAGGCAGAATATTTGAATTTTAACCAAGATGCACTGAACTGCCAAATTATTGACTACATGTGTCTGCCGCACGATTAGACACTCCTTTATATAGTTTATCAGCAAAAAAAATGTGATTTGGGGGTGACTTGCTCTTTCAGTAAAAGCACTCTAATAGGATTTAGTCCACAAGTCAAACGTCGCCAGAATAACATAATACTAACCTGGCCTGCCAGATTCCTCCTCTGTTTAAATGTGCACAGAGGAAGGGTGTGGGAACTCTCCTCTTCAAATGACCCCGCCCCCTGAGAATTCTAACCGAGCCAATCAGCGCTGAGTAGCATACGTCACACACAACGCTGAGTTTGTCGAACATGGCGACTGAAGTGGAGTTCACTGCGGCTCTTTCTTCTGTTCTAAATGACTTGGACACAGCATCGTGCCTTACAGTCGGCATTTCTGTCTTTTATCTAAATGGTTATTTTTGAGCTGCCTAGTACCGCCCCTCATGTGCCTCTCTGCCTGTGAGTAACCAGACCCTTTCTCTGTGCAGAATTAAACAGAGGACGAGTCTGGCAGGCCAGGCTAACATAATATACCGCTGAACACTAGGGATGTGATTTTGGTGAAATTCTGGTGATACGTATACAGGGGAGGCAATATCAACTAATATTGCAATACATTTAGTTAGACGATATTAGAGATTTTTTTAGACTGAATTCATTGTAGGAAAATTCAATAAACAGTCCAAACTGATATGCAACACGTTTAACATGAGGTATCTGAACCATAACAGAGGGATTTACATTTAGTGGTGGAAACAAACCCATTGCACACTGCTGCCAACTAGAGGCCAGTGTTTGAATTGCACCAAAAGAAAAGAAAATACACAAATGTTTGCACATAAAATTCTTCCAAAAATTAGATACACGGCTTTTGAATATCGATATATCGCTGGAAAAATATATTACGACATATTGCCATATTGATATTTTCTTACATCCCTAGTCAGGGTTTCCCCCAAAAAATGAGTTAAGCCTGGCGGCTTTGGCCCGGGGTGGGACGCTCGGTCCAGCAGCTTCTCACCAGTATCAGCTGATGGAGGGCTCTAGTTTTGTTGCGCCGTTCGTGTCAGCGGACACGGTACGGTCGGGGAGGAGCATGACGCGTAGCCTAGCGGGTGGCCAAGCAAAGCCTGGCGGGCTGCCAGGAATATAAATCACTGGGGGAAACCCTGCTAGTGAACACGTTAAAATTTCCTTCAGACCAATAGGTCAAAAATGCCTCCCTCTACTCTATAAGAGTGGCTGTTCAGTATGTTGTTGATTGATGCATCATATAGCCAATGAAATTCAGAAAACAATTATCTCGCATATGAAGACCCCTCATGGTCTTCTTCCACAAACTTATTAAAAAGGATGGAGAATGGTGTGACACGGTGTGTCAGGCCCACAAAAGGTCTAAATCATCCCCGTGAAAAACATTTTAGCCAACGTTATTTGAAATGTCAAATATCAGTTGGGAAAGTTTTACATCGCTCAACCTAAACTGCAATTCATGGTGAATTAATTGTGATAAAGTGAGTCTTAATTAGTGTGATTACAGAGTAGATACATAAAAACTGAAGTAACACTCATGCATTATGCATCATAACAGATGGAGATCACGCCAACAGGAGGATCTAGATGGTGAGAGTTTAGAAACCACAAAGATTTCCTGGTCTGATCAGCTGATTTTAGATTCCCTAGAACAGTCCTATTAGATCCATGGGCTTGAACTGGGACCGCCGTTAGATCTGTCGACTGCCTGCAACCATGCCATCATGGCGCAACCTGCAATTGTTGACCACTGGTTCCATTTAGCCAGCTCATTCCAGCAGGAATTAGCCAACAGGGCGATGGTGGCACAGGAGTTAAGTGCTCGCCCCGCAATCGGAAGGTTGCAGGTTCGAGCCCCGCTCAGTCTGTCGCTGTCGTTGTGTCCTTGGGCAAGACACTTAACCCACGTTGCCTGCTGGTGGTGGTCGGAGGGACCGGTGGCGCCAGTGCTCAACAGCCTCGCCTCTGTCAGTGTGGCTACATTGTAGCTCATCCCCACCAGTGTGTGAATGTGTGTGTGTATGGGTGAATGACTGATTGTGTTGTAAAGCGCCTTGGGGGTTCCAGGACTCTAGAAGGTGCTATATCAAATACAGGCCATTTACCATAACAGTACGCTGGTATGCAATCATTCATGCTAAAAATGATAAAATCATAAATTCTTTGTTCCAAATTAACTGTTTGTTTAAAAAGGATAAAAATGATTCTCATTTGGAGGTGTTCCCATCACTGTGTGCAAAGTTGAAATAAAGCTGCATATGTATTCTCTTCAAAGTCTTCTGCTGCTGCAACATCCTTCTACTTGAACACAACTGTTTAGGGCTGCAACAACGAATCGATAAATTCGATGAAAATCGATTACTAAAAGCGTTGGCAACGAATTGCGTCATCGATTCGTTGTGTCGCACAACTCTTCCAAAAGCGCCCCCCCCCCCCCTTCCCGCCCGCCGTTGCGCGCAGACCAGAGCAAGTCAGATCAGCGCGAGGGAGAGCCGGCAGATCAGCGCGAGGGAGAGCCGCAGATCAGCGTGAGGGAGAGCCGGCAGATCAGCGTGAGGGAGAGCCGGCAGACTTGCGCTGCTGCGAACCGGTTCCGCATTGTCGCGCAGCGATCCAGGCAGCTGCTTCCAGCGCACGGTCCATTCTCAAAGTGGCGCAACCAAAAAACTATAATTAGCACACGATCGTTCATGTCCGCACATGTTCTCTATTTTCTGTCTTATTTGTGCCTGAAGCTCGCTACTGCGGAGCTCATCACCTGTGCTGTGGTGATTTCACCTCACGCAGCATCGAAAACGCGCTCTGCGCTTTTCGGTCAGGAGATCCCTTTGATCTGCTCAAAAGTAACTGATGAGGTGAAAAGGTAAGAATCCAGGCAACAGATTTTCTGGAGAATTATGAGGAGATGCAGGAAGATGAGAGACAGACAGGACAGGAAAAAAGTTAAATAAAAACAAGAAAACAAAACAAAGTGTTGAAAAGTCAAATGTAGGTAGATTTATCTCCACGACACGTTTTTACCAGTAAAAAACAATAAGTTATACACATGTCATATTTATACATCTGATACAATTCAGATCACCTTCAAAACTCAGTCACACACCCAGGGCCGTTTCAAGACATTTTGGGGGCCAAGGCAAAATGCCCCCCCCCCCCCCCCCCCCCCCCATAACTGGGCTCCCCAGAAGCCTCTGTGTAATTCATACCCTCTCCAGGAGTGTTAGTTATATGGTGTTTATAAAAGCCCCTCAGACATTACTGACATGTTCTAATATTATCAGATGAAAAACTAAATTATCAGACATGCTGTCTCATCTGCTTCTTTTAAAAACTTGCAAAAAGTAACAAAACCATTTGAAAGCCACTATTTGTGGATTCTCTGAAAGTTTCCATGGAGTGTGTGACAACTTATTTTTTCATTGATCCTATCGTCTAATCTCACAGCTGAAACAAGCATCCTTAATAATCTGTGCACAGGAAGCTTACCGATGCTGTAGTAAAACAAAAGGTATAATAATTTATTATTAATAAAACCTTGTTGCAGCACTGAAGCAGAAAAATTAGATTTTGCATTAAATATGCAAAATATTTACATATGAATAGTTTTAGAGCCCTTTAATTGGCAGAATCTGATATTAATTTAGTTCTTACAAAAAATGGGTCCCAACATGGTTTGTGTGGCGTTGCCATAGTGTGACGTCATAGGCACAGATCCCCTGTCCTCTTGTTTGGAAATGGAAATATGGTCACCCTATATTAAACAAACTGTCCACCCGGGCTTTTGCGCTGCACAGAGACGCTTCGCTGCCTACGACTGAACGTCAGTTTAGAGTCAGTCTCATGCAGACTGACCAATGAAGAGAGGGCCTCAAGTTAAGACCCTCTCCTCATTGGTCAGTCCACACGAGGTGGGTCAAAGGTTACTCTGGGCGGGTTACGTGTTGTCAGGCATTCAAGTATTGAGTATATTTACTGCATATTACAGTAAAATATTCTGTATGTGACCACATTATGGTGATCCTTGGGTCGTGATGATGGAGCCCTTGAATATTGTTGCCCAGGGTACAACAAAGTGTTAATCTGGCCCTGGTTCCGCCGTCACATTCCCGCAGAAACTGGTTGATCACACCGGGGCCAGACTACTAGCATGTGGTTTTACAACCACAATGTCCTCAGAAGCAAAAACGCTTTTAAAAGGGAGGGAGGAGTCCTAACTGTTGCTGCAGGCGTGTTGTGTGAGAGTGCAGTTATATACTGGTTAATATATTTTTGGGTTCAGTTGCTTTCATGTGGCCTAATGTGAGTCTATTTGGGATCATTGGAATGATCAGCAGCATTTCTTGATGTGACTTTATGGCAGTTGCCCAGGGCATCATCGCAAGGAGGATGGCATTCATTTACTTTTGTTTTATTTGGTATTTTTTCAGTCAGTTTTGGAAATAGTGATCAATTTTGATTAATTCACAGCCTATGTTTAATTACATTTAAAATAAATATTAACAGATGAGATCAAACAAAACAGATGAGAATTGCCCTTAAGCTGTTTAACTTGGACCAAGCATTTTAGATCACAGATAGATGTAGCTTAGGGTCTCTGTCTATACACCTTATAAGACAATTTAGGTGATGGCATGTTGTTTTTCTGCTATTGAACTGTTTTCTAATAATGTTGTGTTAAATAAAGTGAAGGAAGGAGAGAAATAACGTTTCCCTAGCAGTTTTTAAAAATTTCCCCATGTAATCCGATTAATCGATTAATCGTGTCGAGACCCCATCCGATTAATCGATTATCCAAATAATCGTTTGTTGCAGCCCTACAACTGTTACAGGTTCAGGACTGACAGAGAATCCAGGCTAAAGCAGCTCACAACATCACCTTTGTTCTTCGGTGTCTGGGAAGTATCCAGGTCTTTTTCCATGCTCTGCAGCCAGGCCACACCAACTGCAGCGTTTACAAGCCCAAGGTTTTATACTTAGAAACCGTATGAGTCACACCCCTCACAAAGGCTAATTGGTTGCTGTCCAAGTGCTTAGGAACAAAAGAGGTTTTTACAAGCCTTGATGCTGCCTAGAATTTCAACTTTAAACCAGATAAATGTTACCTTTAGACTGGTTGTGATAAGATGATTGTGCCAACTGGGGCTAAAAGCTAATTACTAACAGCTAGAGTCATCCTGAACCAAGTGATTCCTGTTTCCTTAAAGAAACCAAGTGATGCCAGTCTTATTAATGGGTTTTTGGCCTTGTTGTAGCCAGTTTTCTTTTAAAAATGAATATCTGCCCTCCCAAAACATAGAGTCAACACCACCTCGATTTTAGAATAATTTCATCTGCATAAGTGCTGTTAAGCACATTCATAGGCATGCCACACCTGTAGGAGCCAGTAGTTCCCCCGAATCCTATCCAGTTAGTCTTCCTGCTCAACTTCTACAAATCCTGAAACATGGCACCTAGTTTGTTTGTGTGGACCGATGAGGTAAAATAGCCTTTAAATGTAGCTTCATAACCAGTTTACCTACTAGTTAAATGTAGTTTGATAACGCGAGCACAGCTGTGAGGGTTGTGGTGTAAACACATGGGCCTTTTTGTTCTAGACAGTGACGTTGTGAAACCTAAACCTCCAGCGTTTACCCTACATAGGCGCAGGCGTGGCGCTGCATCGCGGCTGAGATTCAAGCGCCACGC
Organism: Nothobranchius furzeri; assembly: GCF_043380555.1. Taxonomy (NCBI): domain Eukaryota; kingdom Metazoa; phylum Chordata; class Actinopteri; order Cyprinodontiformes; family Nothobranchiidae; genus Nothobranchius; species Nothobranchius furzeri. Next base: position 25,282,439 of record NC_091751.1, on the reverse strand, counting down.
CTACAAGGGAACTAAATTGATCTCAAAGAAATGTGTGGAAAAACAATTAGAAAAGAGAAAAGTCATCCAGAATACATCATTTCTGACTGCAGCTCGCATGTAGCAGCATGTTTCAGTGCTAACAAATGCAGCAGCAACATGCTGCCAGTCCAACTGGACCACCAAAGTATCGTACAATGTTCGCAAAAACTTCTGACCCACGCCTGCCAAACAGGCAGATGGGGGAGTGTATCATGCTGGACATTTTTGAAAAATGTAGGACAATGTCATTATGGGCTTCAGATAAGTATCTATTTAAAAGTCTGTGACCTCCAACTTTTACAGATTACACATATTTTTATTGTAACAATATTCTGTTGAAATTAGAAAAAAAATTACCCATCAAAATGATTTTCTGCTAAATGCAAAACATTTTCTACGATTAGGTAGGTATTTTTTGAAGTAGAAATGCAAAATACTTTACAAAGCATTGCTTTAATGTGTATGTTACAATGTTTGAGATTAAAGGAATATATATGAAACTGGAACCAACGTAACATCATGAATGACTCAAACCAGTATTAAAACAATCATGGTAATAACAGAGAATGTTGACCTGGTTCACATGGTCGAACAAAATTGTAAACCAAAGACTGTCTGGTAGTAAGTGTGTGTGTGTGTGTGTGTGTGTGTGTGTGCGTGTGTGTGTGTGTGTGTGTGTGTGTGTGTGTGTGTGTTATACAACTTTATAAGAACTGGTACAAAGTTCAGCTTCCAGATTAATTTACTTCATGTTCATAGTTCACCCACTCTGCCAACATAAACACCGATGGGATGGAACGTTTTGCCAGCTTTGTTAATCTTCATGATTTTCCTGTATAAATCGTTGGTATTTACGATAAAAATTCAGTTAAATATATCATATAGGAGACACACACAGTGAAATGAACTCAATATTTAGTAGATCCTCCTTCTGCAGAAATAACAACCTCTAAACACTTCCTATAGATTCCAATGAGAATCTGGATTCTGGCAGAAGGTATTTTGGACCATTCTTCTTTACAAAACATCTCTAGTTCATTCAGGTTTGATGGCCTCTGAGCATGGGCATGCTCTCTTTAACTCACACCACAGATGTTCAATAATATTTAGTTCTGGGGACTGAGATGAATATCCCTGAACGTTCTACTTGTTCTTCTGAATGATGATGCAGTTGTCCTGTTGCTGTTAGATCTGTCTGCGGCCTTTGATACGGTCGATCACGACATTCTTCTGGACCAACCAAGCCCCCCACAATGCGGGTGAAAAATTGAAGCAAACGCGGAAGTGAAACAAATTGCAGTTCCACCCTCATCCACTAGGGGCTGGTGTCAGAAGCGAGAAAATCCTCATTGACTCCCGTGTTAAAAATACCAATTTCACAGCAGAAATAAACATGTTTACAGCCTGGTACCAAAACATGTTTTTGGTTTAAATGATCTAGTTTACACTCATGACAACTCTGAGGGGGGTGATTTTTTTTCTAACTCTTCTGTTTAAGTGTACTAAAAGTCTAAAATTCTGTATAATTAATGAGCATCAGACCCACGTGACCACAGAGCTAGCTCCGTGGAAAAGCCTCAGTAGAGCCTCGGTCTGGCCTGGAAACTGCTCCGGGATTTTGAGTCTCTGTGTTTGTGTGTTCTTTTTTGGATATTTTTTGTGCAATTGTTGGACAAAATTACTTGCTGTGGTATTAATTGCACTAATAGAGCGTCCAAGGAGTCTCCACTTCATTTTTTTCGGTAAGTAAATTTATATTTATGTATTTTAGGTCACTGCCGAGCTGAGCTTAGATTTTAACATGTACTGTTTAACCATGAAATTTAAATGTAATAGGGTGAAACCCAGTGCATTTAACATAATGCTGCACTTTAGAAAATGGGTTGAAATATAACATGTTGGTGGAGCTGGGTTCCGACTATCGGCTTGTGGAGCTCTCGGGAGACCGATGTTTTCCACCCGTTTTCGTCGCCCCGCAGCTCGGCGCATCTCTGTCTGATCGCAGCTCCTGTCTGCTGTGCGGCTGCCGACTTGTGGAGGTCTCGGAGACCTCTGTGTTCCACCCGGTTTTACCCAGCGGTCAGCCCGGCGTATCGCTGACTCAGAAGCTCTGGTGTTGTGCACAGTTAACTCCGGTTGTAGCTAGGTTGCTACCTCCGTTAGCTTAGCTCCCACCTCTGCGTTAGCTTTGGGTTAGCTTCAGGTTAGCTTGTAGCTAGTTCGACCGGGTGTCGTCAGTTGATCCCAGACTCACAGCCCCACCCTCAGCTCCACCTCTCTTCCCTTTTGTGGAATTGTCTGGGCTTGATGGAACCTGTGACACGGTCAAAATGGCGGTGGTGGCCACCTCCCATTTTTCTTCAAAAACGTGTTATTGAAGTCTATGGAAACCCATTGTCCAATATTTATATGTCAATGGGACCAACCACAGAGCTGGGTGTGGATCTCGGGACTAGCCCTGGAATGGTTTCAATCATACCTTAAGGGCAGGAGTTTTTGTGTGAGGATGGGTGAGGCATCTTCTCCATGGGGGGATCTACAATGGGGTGTGCTGCAGGGATCTGTTCTGTTTGCATTATATCTCCTACCTTTGGTGAATTTACTCTGTCAACATGGTGTAAGATTCCATCTATATGCTGACGACTGTCAGTTACATCTCCCTATTCGCCGTGGGACTAGTGGATCCGTTTCTCCTCTGCTGGACTGTTTAAATTATGTCACTTCCTGGATGGCATCCAGCTTCTTGCATCTGAACAATGATAAAACTGAGATCATAGTACTTAGTCCGGGTACAACAGTGGGCTCAGCCTCCACTGTGGACCTTGGCCCTTTGGCAAACTGCAAGAAAAATGTTGTTATCAATCTGGGTGGAGATTCAGCACTAAAATTTGATGCACAAATTAACATGGTAGTACGTTCCAGTTTTTTTAGTTTGAGATGCTTGGCTAAGATCAAGCCCCTGTTGTCTAGGGAGCCTCTATAATCTGTTAGTCATGCATTCGTCCTGTCCAGACTTGACTCCTGCAATGCACTGTATGCCGGTTTGAGTCAAGGTGCGATTGCTTGCCTACAGCTGGTTCAGAACTCCGCTGCTAGGTTTCCGACAGGCACAAGATGGCATGTCCATATCACACTAGTGTTGGGGGAACTCCACTGGCTTCCTATGCAGTACAGAGCTAAATTCAAAGTGCTGATGCCCGTGTTCAGGGCTCTTCACGGTATTGCTCCTGCCTATTTATCAGCAATGCTACAAAGGCATGTCCCCACCTGCTCTCTTTGCTCTCGTGACCATAAATCACTGGTGGTCCCTCGTTCTAGAAGCAAATCTAGGGGAGATTGTGCATTTGTGGTCCTTGCTCCAACTTTGTGGAACGGTCTACCTTTGACTGTTAGGCTGGCATATTCCTTCCAGATTTTTAAGTCAAGTCTGAAGGCCCATTATTATGTCCAGGCATTTTTCACCACTGGGGTCTGCAATTTTGTCTTGATTTTAATAGTTTAATAATTGTTCTCATCTGTTTTGATTCTGTTTTTAGTTTTTATTGACTTTGTTGATGTGATTGCCTGTTTATTTTTGTGTTCAGCACCTTGGGCTTTTGCTAAAGGGTGTGGAAGGTGCTCTATAAATGATAAAACGAATGAATGAATGAATGAATGAATGCCTTACTAGATGTTGAGCAGTGTTTAGGGTCGTTGTCTTGTTGAAAGATCCAGCCCCAGTGCAGCTTCAACTTTGTCATGGATTCCTGGATATTGGTCTCCAGAATCTGCTGATATTGAGTTGAATCCATGCGTCCCTCAACTTTAACAAGATTCCTAGTCCCTGCACTGGCCACAAAGCCCCGCAGTATGATGGAACCACCACCATGCTTTACTGTAGGTAGCAGGCGTTTTTCTTGGAATGCAGTTCTTTCTCCTCCATGCATAACGCTCCTTGTTATGCCCAAATAACTTGGTTTTAGTTTCATCAATCCACAGCACCTTATTAGGGAAGCTGGCTTGTCCAAATGTGCTTTAGCATACCTCTTGTGGCTGTTTGTGCTGTGGGCGGAGAAAAGGCTACCTCTGCATTACTCTCACATACAGCATCTCCTTGTGTAAAGTGCGCCGAATAATTGAACTATGCACAGTAACTCCATCTTCAGTAAGATGATGTTGTAGGTCTTTGGTGCTGGTCTGTGGGTTGACTGACTGTTCTCACCATTCTTCACTTCAGTTTAACCAAAAATTGTCTTGGTTTGCCACTTCAAGCCTTGAAGGTTGAATTTGGAACACGGACACTCTGGTAAAATCTAGTGTTTAGAGGTGGTAGTGCAACAACAGAAAACATTTTCCAGCCATCGGGGTGTTGATTCACTGCTGACACGTTAAGTGACTAGCCAGCACCATGTCCAGCGACAAATCATTCAGGATAAGGACTAATTTCTACTAATACGTTTATTTTTACAACAGTATTTACTGTTAGAACATATTCTGGTCTCAAAATCAGTTGCTTGACTTGCCAACTCCAATATTTTATATTGTCCCAGCCTTGCCTTGCCGAGCGGACACTTCAGCACAACCTCTAGTGGCTGGTACATGTAAACACCCTGTGTCATGCCCACAAAATAAAATTTTTATTATTTATTTAAAATATAGCCTTGAAAGGAAAAACTGGATTTATTCTGCACACCTCTAATTGCCCCGTTGAGGTATATCTTTATAGTAAAATATAGCTTTTTATTAAAATGTTCCACATTCCACCTTTAACATGAACTGTGCCTGTGGTCTTCCATTTCCTCAATATGTTCCCAACTGTGGAAACTGACAGCTGAAATCTCTGAGACAGCTTTCTGGATCCTTTCCCTAAATCATGATGGTGAACAATCTTTGTTTTCATGTCATCTGAGAGTTGTTTTGAGACCCCATGTTGCTACTCTTCAGAGAATGTTTAAAGATGAGGGAAACTTACACTTGGCCTCCTTAAATATTCTCTCATAATTGGATTCACCTGTGTGGAGTTCAAGGGTCACCAAGCTTATCAAACCAGTTTGGAGTTCCAATAATTAGTTCTAAATATTATGGAATCGATAAAGTGTACAAATTAATGCACCTGCCTAATTTTGTTTAAACAATTTTTGTACATAGGCCTGGGAGGTATGGCAAAATGTTCATATCACGTATTTTTTTAAAATTATATCGGTTTTACAGTATTTGACGGTATTTCTCACAAGGCCGTGATTACCCAGATTATTTTTTATAAGAAAATAATTACTGCACTAGATTGGCCTTAAACAGCACATTTAACCTTCATGTGCAGAATACCAGTTTTTCCATGTCCAGTTACAGGTAGGTAAATGCATAAACCCCCTCAAAGTATCCTTGTCAAAAGAAAGTAGTTAAGAAAAAACAACTAAAAAGATAAAATATTGCAGCCAAAGTAAACTATTTTTATTGAACACATTTTGCATATAATCTGTACAGTTAACCATCTTTATGATTTAACATCCAAGGTTATTGCGTTGCTTATCTCGACCCACTGCTTGCTTATTTTTTTCATAAACAGTCCCTTTAGCGAACGCGTCTTTAATGGACATTTGACTCTGACTGCTACTAGCAGTTTTAGCCTTGGAGGTGGAGGGTGCAGATCGAAGCTTGAGACATTCTTGGTATTCCAAGACGTGTTTTCGGCTGAGGTGATGAAGCAAGTTGCTGGTATTACCCCCGCCGGCTACCACCGTTGCTCGGCAGCATTTGCTTTTAAAAGTTGTTTGCTTCACGTCCGAACTTTTAAACTCGAAAAACCTCCAAACAACAGACGTGGCTCCACTCTTTGGAATAACAAGGAATCTGCAGGTTTGAGGTAGTCAAATTAAAGACTTTAAGACCTTTTTAAGGCCACTTTGACCAAATTTAAGCTATAATTTCCAGCCATTGCCACTAGCTTAATCAGCTAATGTGCTCATTTAATAGCCCCCTTTCACAACCAAGTGAATGTGTACGGTTCCGCTTATGCGTACATCATAAACAAAAAAAGTTGAACACCAACTAGAAATTCACAAACATTTTATAGAAATAAAAGAATCTTGTTTATTGGGTCTTTGGTAATTTAAGACCTTTGGAAACAGTATTTAAGGATTATTTGTAATTTTTAAGGATTTTTAGGGCCTTAAATTTGGAAAAGCAAATTTAAGACTTTTTAAGGACCCGCAGATACCCTGAATAAGTTCTTCTGTGTTCGAAGTTTCTATGTCGCCATGACAGCTCCCGCCAGCCACCATTCTTGGTTTCACCACTCTGTAATGTTTGTGTGTGGCAGTGAAATCAGTTCCCTCTGAAACACTTTCCTATTACGAGTATTCTGTACATTGTCTATGCCATTCACCGGTATAGCGGTATGTGAAAAATTCATATATCATTACCGTGGAGCTCTACGATGCTGCTGCTTTGGGCCCTGGCGAGATGGGCTGGGGTCTCCATGCCCTGGGTGGCATTTGGGCAAAAGAGGTGCCTATTGGGGCCAGTGGGGGAGCTGGCTCCCTGGAGGGCTCAGGCCAACCAGCCATTCCTCACCATCCCCACACATTTTTCTCCTCCTGCTCCCTCACATCATCACACAAACATGCACATAGGACCTTGGGGGGTGGACAAGTCAAGGGGTGCGGGTATGGACCCCAATTCCGCATTCCTGTGGCAACCTGCCCCCCAATTTTATTTGCACATTAAACACTTCCACCAACAACATTCCATGCAAACACACACTTAGGGCCTTGGGAGTGAGCACATTCAACGGCATTTGGCAAGGGGATCTTTCAGCATCATCCCAAGATCAGCATTCTTTGATATCGGTGATCGGCAGCAAAAAACCTGATCTGTGCATCCCTACCATCATGGCGAAGGGGCGGTCACATGAGTGGCATGACGTCACATGCAAAGGGTCAATACATCTTTGCCTCCCCTCCCGGGTCAGGGGGTTTAAGATTTTTGGAGTCTGCCTGATTAATCCTGGTGGGATCTGAGTCCCTGGGCTCTGTTGGGTCCAAGGCGGGGCTGGTCGCCCCTGGGTCCTGGGTTGCTGGGTTCCGGGCTGGGCCGGCTTGGGGGTGGGAGGCTGCAGGCGGGCCTGTGGGCTTGCCACTGATATCCCCCGGGACTCTGCCGGCTGCTAGTTGTGGCCCCCTGGGGCAATCCTCTGTGCCTCTCGAGGGGGGCAGGGGCTTTTCTGGTCGCAGTCTCCCTGGGTTCCCTGCGCTCTGGGGCAGCTCATGGATTTCTGAGACTTGGAGCTCCCTCCATCTCCTACGCATCTTTGGGGGGCAGATCTGTGGCCCCTCACACTCTCTATTGGATGCTCCTATAGAGAAACCTTACATAAACAAGCGCGGGTACGCACACAGGTGCTCACTAGGGCTGTCGCGGTAACCGCAAGAAGAAAATATCGCGATATTAAGAAACCCACCGCGCTGCAGGACGTGCCACCGCCATTACCGCACTTGATTAAATCTCGCGACAGCGCATGCTGAGAGGTAAAGTCCGCGCTGATCGAGGAGATAGTACACATGGAAGATGGAGGGAGCGGTGTCAGTGCGTCAGCTGCAGCCCAGCCAGAGACCTTGGAGCAGGCAGTGCTGCCACCAGCGGCAAAGAAAAAAACGCTTGGAGACCTGCTGAAGTCACGGACAAGGACGTCTCCTGTAACCGTCCCGAAGAGAGTTAGAGCCGAGCTGGAGCTCACTCGCTACCTGCAGGAGGAACCCATTGACCCTAATGAAAACCCTCTGACATGGTGGCGCAACAAACATGGGAGATTTCCATTGCTCTCCGAAGTCGCACGTAAGTACATGTGTATTTGTGCAACAAGCGCACCATCCGAGAGGGTTTTTAGTGTCGCTGGAAATGTTGTCACCCCTCTCAGATCCTCTCTCAAACCTCATAAGGTTAACATGATGGTTTTCCTTGCGCGTAACAAGGACATGACCGAGTTATAAGTTATTCTTGTGTGTGAAAGTGAAATGACAGTGCCTAGGACATCTCATTTTGTATACTTTATTTTAAACTACAAAACAAAACGGGCACTTTTTTATTTCTGTTATATGTTGCAGCCAAATTTGCATTTCAAAATTAAACCTCCTGAATGTTGTTTTTAAGTTCTGTCAGAAAATGCCGTAACTGCCCTTCGATCTGCATTCAATAAAGTGTTAAAACTGGCCATGTATTTTTTCTAACATTTTTTAAATATGTAAGCACAATGTTTCAAAGGAAATATTGCCATGAGTTTAGTAATCAACAAACAAATTTGCTAAGTACATAAATAAAAACGGGGTGCAATAATATCGCATACCGCAATATTGAGCTGCCCTGACTCACCGCAGGGGGAATTCCTCAACCGCGACAGCCCTAGTGCTCACATGGTGCTCTCATAAGTATGGACTTGGGCACGTTCAACACATGCCTTAAGGCTGTGGTTGGCACTGAATGCACTGTGATTTATTATCGTGATTGTTCAGTAAAACAATGTTGATTTTATATTTCCTCATCAGGTTGACGCAGTGATAGTTTGCTCCTGTTGTATTGTTGTGTCCCTTTTCTTTTTTTTTCTCTCCTTCTGCAGGTCTAGAAGCAGACTCTTATTCATCATTGATTATTTTTGTGGCAGCGGCAGTCCTGTGGGTGATAATGCCTTGTTGATGCTAGAGGTCAGAGGAGAATGGGCCAACTGATTCAAGCTGATAGAAGAGCAACTTTGACTGAAATAACCACTCGTTACAAACGAGGAATGCAGCAAAGCACTTGTGAAGCCACAACACGCACAACCTTGAGGCGGATGGGCTACAACAGCAGAAGACCCCACCGGGTACCACTCATCTCCACTACAAATAGGAAAAAGAGGGTACAATTTGCACAAGCTCACCAAAATTGGACTGTTGAACACTGGAAAAATGTTGCCTGATCTGATGAGTCTCCATTTCTGTTGAGACATTCAAATGGTAGAGTCAGAATTTGGCGTAAACAGAATGAGAACATGGATCCATCCTTTCTTGTTACCACTGTGCAGGCTGGTGGTGGTGTAATGGTGTGGGGGATGTTTTCTTGGCACATTTTAGGCTCCTTAGTACCAACTGGGCTTCATTTAAATGCCACGGGCTACCTGAGCATCGTTTTTGACCATGTCAATCCCTTCATGACCACCATGTACCCATCCTCTGATGGCTACTTCCAGCAGGATAATGCACCATGTCATAAAGCTCCAGTCATTTCAAATTGGTTTCTTGAACATGACGATGAGTTCACTGTACTACAATGGCCCCCACAGTCACCAGATCTCAACCCAATAGAGCGTCTTTGGAATGTGGTGGAACGGGAGCTTCGTGCCCTGGATGTGCATCCCACAAATCTCCATCAACTGCACAATGCTATCCTATCAATATGGGCCAACATTTATAGAGAACGCTTTCAGCACCTTGTTGAATCAATGCCACGTAGAATTAAGGCAGTTCTGAAGGCGAAAGGGGGTCAAACACTGCATTAGTGTCAGTGTTCCTAATAGTACTTCAGGTGAGTGTATTTAACTGTCATTTTTTATTGTAACAACCAAGGGGCCATTTTGTTCTGAATTTTATGATGCCAACAAGGAGTGGCAAAAATTGCAGTTCCACCATCATCCTCTAGGAGCTGGCAGAGCAAGTTCCTGTTGACTCCCGTGGTAAAAATGCCTGTGAGTGCGTAGCCTTCTTTAGCTCCCTAAAACAAGTGTAGGCTGTTTAATGCAAAGAAAAAATAACATAATTTGTCTTTTTCTTCTTGTGCTTTTTACTGAAGGCCGGCAAACAGAAAAAGTTAACTGCTAGTCTTTAACATCTATGGGCAGAGTAAACAGGTAACAGTTATAAAGCTGGTAGAGAGCCCTACAGACACGATTCCAACCTTCCAGTCATCCACTTCACACCAGACCATACATACAGCGCTTTGTTTGTCCATTCTGGCCATGTGAAAGCGCTCTATAAATAAACTTGATTTGATTTGATTTGATAAGACTCCACACTAGAATTTGTCTCTTCACGTCATCATGCACACCCTCATCAGAAAGGCCAGCACAACGATCATCGCACAGCCATCGCTCTCTGTCTGTGGCCTTAGCATTCCCGTTTTGTGTCAGTTAACAGTGCCTAACATGGTAGTGTGTGTTATTTTAGCCTTTGCTTTTCCAGTGCGTCGGCTCACTCGATTACGTACAGTAGCTCAGAGGCTTCCTGACTGCTGCAGCTCGTGATCCACGCCGGGCAGTCACAGCTCACTCCGTCCTGGTCCAGTTATATCCCGGATGACTCAGGGTTCCCACGAACCACCTCAGCTAGCTGCACTGTAAAAAAGCGCCTCAGCTCAATAGGTCAATCCAGGGTGTCCGGAGATTCCTCGCTCACCGGCTTCCTGGCTGCTGCGGCTCAGAATTACGCCGGGCGGTCACAGCTCGCTCCGTTACTGTCCAGTTCCACGTCGGATGACTCAGGACTCCCACGCCCACCTTATCAAGCTGCACCTTAAACAAGCACCTTGGCGTAACAGGTCATGCCAGGGCATCCGGAGATTCCTCGCTCACCGGCTTCCTGGCTGTCGTGGCTCAGATTCACACCGGGCGGTCACAGCTTGCTCCATTACTGTCCAGCTCCCAGTTCCAAGTCGGGCGATTAAGAGCTTCCATGCTCATATCATCCAGTGTCACCTTAACGGTAAACCCATTCTCTTTACTTTCTGGAACGCCACATCCTCATTTCTCTTCGAGGCTTGTGCCGGGATTTGTAGATTAACAGACGTCTCCCATCGCTAGCACCCCCGCTTTTGGGCCTTGCCACATGCTACAACCCTCCTCACTGCTTACTCGTTAACGTCGCAAGTGTGTGAACCCCAAGTCGTCCAGCGTGGAACTGAGAAGTGGACAGGAACAAAGCCAGCTGTGAAATTCCATTGTTTGGTTCTTTTCTAAACACCGACTATTGATTTGTTTTTACCTTTTTTAGCTGACAACACTGCAGCCATCCTCAGATCGGGCTGTGACCGCGCGGCGGGGATTATGAGCCGTGTTAGTTGCTGTTAACTGACACGAAACGGGAACGCTAAGGCCATGGACAGAGAGCGATGACTGAGCAATCATTGTTGTGCTGGACTTCCTGATATAGGGTGTGCGTGATGATGTGAAGAGACAAATTCCTGCTTAAAGAAGCCATTGGGATCAACTTCCTAACCTCAAAGATGGTGAACCATAACACTAGTAAGAGACAAAAACAGTGCAGCATAAAACATTCATAGAAAAACAAAAAAAAACAACAGCACACATTACAATTGATACCAGTTACCATGCTGGGAGAGCAGAATTCTGTCACATATGATGCTTTCCAGGGTCAGGAGTCTGGGTTAGGCTAACCCTGTTCAACGAACTGTTACAGACCACATCTATACCATACAGGCAGTGATACAGATGCAGCGTGCAGACAGGGGCTTTGCTCTGAGAGCCCGCGGCTGTCCAGACAAGCAACAGCAAACATGAGCAAACAAGCAGACAGGACGACCTTAAATACCCCCAGCTGATGCGGCTCTCAGCAGCTCCTTCCTGGCTGTGGGCTCAACAGCAACCCGCACGACACAAACCGATCCAATCAACGCTACATAGAAATCACTAGAAATGATAGATAGAAATCACTAGAAATGAATAGATAGATAGATAGATAGATAGATAGATAGATAGATAGATGATAGATGATAGATAGATAGATAGATAGATAGATAGATAGATAGATAGATAGATAGATAGATAGATAGATAGATAGATAGATAGATAGATAGAGCTTCAAGAGTCAGAGTTGGATTTTCCGACCGACCCTGAAGGCACCAGGCTGTCACCTAATTACATAAAAACTCGACAGACCCAAACGCTTGGTGTGAAATAGGTTTTCAGCTGAGAGACAGCTGTTTATCAGACCCAGTGAGACATGTGTCCAACTACTAGCAGCCCAGTGGTTTGTCCTAGCGGAGACAGAGGACTTACTCTGCACACCAGATGTTAACCCGCAGCATGAGAGAACGAAAGCTAACGCCTGTTTAAAGACGAGAAGCATCAAAAGTGCTCCAGTGGGTCAGTCCTGTGCCAGACAGGTGGCTCTGGGTTACAGAGTGGACCAGTCAGGACCCAGAAACCTAACTCTTCAAGTCTTCATAAAGCTAGCCCCGTACTGGTGCTGTCCAAACCAAACTTCATAACAAATATGTCCATTTAAACCGGTCTTGCTTTTTCCATAACCACATTGGGTCATATAAATACCTACAATGACAGAGTTTTATTATTTATGACGAGGTTTCATTCTGCGTTTAAAAAAAATGAAACAGAAGTTTGAATAGCCTGATTTTTTGTTACCCTTTCCCCGTGTCATTCGGATCAGGTATCCCATCATCCTAGCTGCAAAGTAGCGGCGAAATTATAAATATATGTTCAATTAAACCTGTTATAAAGTACTGAGTAAAAGCAAAAATATGCCGAAAGGTCACCAACATTATGTTAATGCATATACAGGCAGAGTCATTTGTCCAGATTTAAACCAGCGACCGGTTCGTGCGGCAGTGTAAAATTCGAGACATTTTGAATGAAGTACGGTCTGAACACAGTTGCTTCCATGGCACATAAAAGACATCCATGGCTGTTAAACATTACTATGACGCAAAACCACAATGCACCTGGCTGTGAAGCTGTCACGCAGCTAGCATTTTAAAAAGCTGTCACTGCCTGGATGTCAAAGTAAGACATGTCCGTGAGACATACCGTATCAGCGACACGAAGCCTCTATCCAGAGATTAGTCGGTGTCCCGGCGGCCGTGCATTCCTCTTCTGGGGGGACGCAGTGTTGATCTCCCTCCTTCGGCCCAGCTGAACGGGACACAGCGCCAGGGTTCAACCTGGAATGACCCGCGCCAGCGCAAACTAGGCGAGGGCTACACCCGCGCGCACGCGTGCCCGTCCGAAGCGTGCGTCGCGCGGTCTGCTAAGCCTGCGAACTTGAACATGAAGCCGAGAACAACAAGCTATAAAGCAAGAAGGAAAAAAAGAAGAAAAAACAGGAGGAGACGCTCCAGCGCTGCGGGGAACCAGAGAGCCCAAGCGAGCCTCGCCCTAATTACTAACTTTCTCTGGCTGGGGTTTGCTGCTGTTACATGGGACGGGCTACGTGCTGCACACGCGGAACTAATCTCCTCACTAACATACAACAGTCACACACGCTGCCCTAAATAAACACACTAAGCAAAGCTTTAGTCACAAACAAATGAAAACAAATACTGTGCTATTGGACATGGAAAATGTTGCTGCTCAAAGAGCAAGTCACCCCCCAATCAACTTCTTTTTGCTGATAAATTATATAAACGGGAGTGTAATCGTGCTGTAGACGTGTAGTCAATAATTTGGCACTTGAGTGCATCTTAGTTTAAACAGTCTGCTTAAAACTGTCAGTGTTGCGCCCTCTGCAGGTAAAACATCTGCACCACATTTAAATTTAAATCTGCCATTGCCATTGGCTAAAAGGTACCCAATGACGTTAGCTGGTACCATCAGGGGCGGATTAAGGACTGAAGAACATCCGGGGCTTAACACACGCACACGCACGCGCGCACACACACACACACGTGACACGCACTAGTCAACATCATATATGTCTTGTACCACATAATTTTTAATCTGAAGCTACATATTAAGCACATTCAGGGCAGAGTATTGTTCCTGTTATTGTTTAGTGTGAGATGATAGTAAATATTCCCTTTCTTTCTCCAACAACTTTACCTGATAGTAAGCTAACTTTAGGCAAACCAGCAGCACAACAAATATTTTCAAATAAGACTCACAAACCTGAGTCAACACCAGTCTCATCAAAGCCGGGATTCTGTCGCCGTACTTTTGGTCTAAAAAACGTCCTTATGTCCATCTTCACTCATGCATTTCAGGCAGAGACTGCAGAAGAAGCCGGCTGCTGAAGGGCTTCTTCTTCAGTGGTGGAGGCTCAGGCAGGCTGTATACAAACTACTGCCAGCTGCTCCCTCTCTGTTGGACTTTGGTACTGCATGTTACTTCCGCGATTTAGATCCGGGGCTTTCCATGAAACATCCGGGGCTTCAGCCCAAGTAGCCGGGCCTAACGCCGCCCCTGGGTACCATATAGTCACAGGCTGTGTCTCAATTCAGGGTCTGCATCCTACGTCGGCCGGATTCGTCGGCCGGTTACGTCACAGCGCCGCGACTAGGCCTGTCCCAATTCGAAGACTCCTTCAAATGCGGTCGACGAATGCGGCCTTCTTTTCGCCTGAATGAAGGATGGGTCTGGTGTATCCTTCAATGGGTAGCATTTCCCAAGATGCCTTGCGGGCCGGCCGGCAGAAAAACGGCGGACAGTGAAGCGGGAGCTGTCGGAGAGGATTGCGCATATAAATGTCAGTATAAACTTGAAAACTGTTAGGTTAAGGGCTTTTGGTGATACATGAACGTTATTTTAGTTAGAAATGTTACAGTAAAAGTGCTTGTATTGCGGTCTCGGCTCGTATGTTCGGCCGCTCGATGTCGTACTTCTCCCGCTACGTTTTCCCCCTGATTTTAATAGAAGTTTGTATTTTAGGTACAAGAGAAAACCAGGGAATTTATTAAGCTTAGGGCGGAGATGGACCACATGATCACTGGAGCAAAGTATTTGGCGGCTGTGGCATTGAGGTACAATAACATCTCATATTTTAAAAACTGGTTTCAGTTTATTTTTTTCTGCGAAAACATGAAAGGAATAACCCGTTGTCCTCTTTTCTCTTCCTGTTTCTTTTCTTACATGTTTGTTAAGACTATTCTGGAGAAAATGGGCATCCAGGGGAAGGTGACAGCGATGACCAGCTTCTGGAGCTGATCTGGGAGGACTTGAGGCTGCAGAGGGAGGCAGAGCAGCAGAGGGCACAGGAGAGAAGGGAGAACTTTGACATCTTTTTACTTTGCTAGAAAAATGGTTAATAAAGATTAAACATGTACATATAAAAGAAATATCTAAATAAAATCAGTTCTGCATTAAACTCTTGAATTTTATTTTGGTTTACAAATGAGAATTGTTTACTAGAGGGTATCCCGCTGGGTCAGAAAAGTCTTAAAAGGTGATGAATCGGTTTTGGTCAAATGAAGACCCTTAGAAAGTATTAAAAACTATTATCACATCTTTGCTCAGGCTCAGCTTGTCGAAAGTATTTTCTCCGAATTAGCTCTCCAACAGTCAAGGAAATGATTAAAGATCTAAATAAAACTTCGAGCTCCATCGTTTAAAGTTCCTTCTCCCTTCTGCTCAGCGGTTCCACGGTTGCTAGGCGACGGAACGTTCGCCGAGGGAGAGGCGGGAATTCATGAAGGCTAGGCCTGTCCAAATTCACAGCCGATAACATCCGGTCTACCTGGCCAACGGAGGACCCAGCCCACATCGGCCGAGTAGACTGGGTCCTTCGAAGGATGCAGACCCTGAATTGAGACACAGCCACAATGTCATTGTGAGCCTCTGTGTGTGTGTGTGTGTGTGTGTGTGTGTGTGTGTGTGTGAGTGTGTGTGTGTGTGTGTGTATTTGTTAGCCGCTCCGCCCTCTTGGTCTGCCAGACAACGCCTCCTTATGGCGCATTTTTCTAACAGGAAATAGGAGTGGAGTAAGGCTCTGGTAGGGGGTGACTTGCTCTTTACCTACATGGTTAAGCAGTCCTGGCCCTGGAGGTTTGCTGTCCAACATGTTTTAGGTGTTTCTCTGCTCCAGTATAATATTGTTACATGACCAGCTGAACATGAGCAGACAAACTCAAACAGGCCAGTTTGGCACCCTGTAGGACTAGGATTTTGTCATGTTCCTGGGCAGAGGTGAGTCACACCTTCTCCTCTCACCAGACTCTGAGCTAATTCTCCACAGGTGAGGAGCAGGGGGAGCGGCAGCTGCAGGAGATTTCCCAATCAGGGACGCGGGTTCAAAAGGAGGATGGAGACACATCACTTTGCCGGATGATTGCACCAGTTTAGGTAGCACCAGCCACTCGACTCTGAACTTTGATCTTATTAATTCGTGTTTTGACTCGCCTTCGACTAGTGGATTTATGACCTTGGATTGTATTTTGGATTTGGAATTGGATTATCCCTTACGCCTGTTTTTGTCTCGCTCAGGATCATCTCATCATCTACTCACCCTCGCTGTCTTCGTTTTCTGGAACATACTCATCACGTCCCATCCTCCTCCGCCGTTCCTGTTTGGCTTTCCCTCTGCTACCTCACCCCTCCTGGATCTCTCATCCTCTGCCCAGCGTCCTCCCCGGCTTCCCCTCCTCTACTGATTAACCTGAGCACCTCAGAGACTCGAGCCGTATTGCTCATCCCACAGGACTTCCCTGTGCGGTTTCAGTTCCCGTTTTTATAATAAAGACATTTTACTTTACTGCTTTGGACTACGTGTGCTGATTCTGCATGTCTTGGGTTAGACACTTACCTCGAGCCATGACAGAATCATCCGGCCACACATCTAATCCAGCGGAGTCAGCACTCGCGGATCTGGCTACCCGGATGTCCCAACAAGAGCAGACACTTCCCGTCCTCATGGAGCAGCTGAATATCACCAACCAACGTTATCAACGTTTGGAGACCGTCCTGCAGCAGCTTCAGGAGCAGCTCTCCTCTACAGCCTCGGGCTCCGTCCCCGCTCCAGCGACAGCCGCCGCTCCGGCGTTTGGAACAGAAGCACACGCACACGCCTCGGGAGGTGTGGTTTCACCTGGACTGGAGGTGCTCGGCTCTCCGGAAATCACCCACTTCCGTTCGGCTCCTCCTCGGCAATGTCCGACCTTCTCCGGTGAATTCGAGGATTGCTTTGGGTTTCTGCTACAGTGCCGCCTAGCGTTTGAAGACTCCCCGAGGTCTTTTCCTACTGACTCAATGAAGATCTCGTTTATTGTTGGACTACTTAGAGGCAAGGCGCTTCGGTTGGCGGAGGCTAAGAGCAGAAATCCTAATTTCCTGTCTGGTTCATACCCAGACTTTCTGGAGGATTTTAAACTGACTTTTTGCAGTTCAGAGACCACCACTGACATCAGAAAAAGACTGTTGCACCTCTCGCAGGGAAGAAGGTCAGTGGCTGACATGTCTCTGGAGTTTAGGACCTTGGCTGCAATGACATCATGGGGAGACGATGCCCTTAAAGCAGCATTCATCGAAGCGCTGAACGATCGGGTAAGGAACCAGCTGGCTCTGTGCCCCGAGCCATCAACCCTGGACGGACTGATCTCATTATGCATCTCTATCGACAAGAGACACAGGGAGCTTCAGAAGACACCATTCAGGGATCTGTCACCACCTGTAGCACATCGTCCATCCCATAGGTCTCCTCCTCTGGACTCACCCGAGGAGCCCATGCAGGTGGGACGTACCCACCTTACTCCAGAGGAGCGCCAACATCGTTACAGTAAAGGGTTGTGCCTTTACTGTGGAAAACCAGGACACATGGTGCACACTTGCCCTGCGGCGTCAAAAGGGCGTGCCCACCAGTAGTTCCGGGAGTTCTGGTGGGCAGTCATTCAGGTAAAGAGACCTCCCGTTTTCTTATTGACTGTGCTTTGACTGTTAACAGTCGTCGCCACCGGACGACTGCTCTAGTAGACTCAGGATGTGAACAGTCTTTGGTGGACCCTCAACTGGTGCAGGATTGGGGACTGTCTACTGTTCCACTGCCGGAACCTTTAACAGTGTCCTCCCTGGATGGGAGGCCCCTGGCCACAATCACCCACCGGACCCAACCACTCCAGCTCCAGGTCTCAGGTAACCACACGGAGATGATCTCATTATTTGTGTTTCCCTCCCCGCAGAACCAAGTAGTTCTAGGCCATTCCTGGCTTAGGGTACACAACCCGTGTTTGGACTGGAGATCAAGCCGTGTGGAGACCTGGAGTCCGGAGTGTCATCTTACCTGCCTGACCTCTGCTTCCTCTGGATCCAAGGACTCTGAAAGGACTCTTGTGGAGCCGCCCGATCTCACCCAGGTACCAAGTGAGTACCATGACTTGCAGCAAGTGTTCAGTAGAGATCAAGCAGCCACGTTGCCACCTCACCGTCCATTTGACATTGGAATAGACCTGTTGCCAGGAGCTCCGCTCCCAACCAGCCGCCTCTACAGTCTGTCCAAACCTGAACAGGACAGTATGAGGAAATACATTACAGAGGCCCTGGCCAATGGCATAATCAGGCCATCCACCTCGCCTCTGGGAGCTGGGTTTTTCTTCGTGGCCAAGAAGGACGGGTCGCTTCGCCCTTGTATTGATTACAGGGGTTTAAATCAAATAACGGTGAAGGACAAGTACCCGCTCCCTCTACTCTCATCAACCTTTGAACCTGGTCAAGATGCCACTGTTTTTACGTGGTTGGATCTCCGCAATGCATATCACCTGGTCAGAGTCCGCCAAGGTGACGAATGGAATACAGCTTTTAAGACACCCCTGGGGCACTTTGAATATTTGGTGATGCCCTTTGGCCTCACTAATGCTCCAGCGGTGTTTCAGAGACTTGTGAACTCAGTGTTGGGGGACTACATTAATGACTTTGTATCTGTATATCTTGATGATATTTTGATTTTTTCTAGGTCCATTGATCAACACCAGAAACATGTTCGGATGGTACTCCAACGGCTGTTGGAGAACAGACTATTTGTAAAAGCCGAGAAATGTGAATTTCATGTTTCAGTAGTTAAGTTTCTTGGTTTTGTTTTAGAAAGTGGACGGCTGAGGGCGGACCCAGACAAGGTCCAAGCAGTGACTGAGTGGCCTACCCCTGCCACCAGGAAACAACTGCAGCGGTTTCTTGGCTTTGCAAACTTTCACAGACGGTTTATCCGCAATTACAGCCAGACCACAGCCCCTCTGACAGCTCTAACCTCTGTTGTTAAGCCCTTTTCTTGGTCTCCAGAAGCAGAAGCTGCATTTAGGACTCTGAAGAGGAGGTTCACCGAGGCCCCAGTCCTCTCCAGACCAGACCCCACGCAGCAGTTCACTGTGGAGGTGGACGCCTCTGACACCGGGGTTGGCGCAGTCCTCTCTCAGGTATCCCCAGAAGACCACAAACTTCATCCGTGTGCCTTCTTCTCACAGCGCTTGACACCCACCGAGAGCAGGTATGACGTGGGGGACAGGGAGTTACTGGCAGTAAAACTGGCTTTGGAGGAGTGGAGACATTGGCTGGAGGGGGCTGAACTACCATTTATCATTTGGACTGATCATAAAAACCTGATCTATCTCAAGGAGGCAAAGAGACTGAACCCTCGACAGTATAGGTGGTCTTTGTTCTTCTCCCGCTTTAACTTTGTTTTGTCCTATAGACCAGGATCAAAGAACACAAAGCCTGACGCTCTGTCTCGCCAGCACTCCTCTGAAGATGAGACGGCTCCTAGCACCATCTTGCCTGCCTCCTGCATCGTTGCTGGAGTAACATGGCCCATAAGAGACCAGGTCCTGGAGGGCCTTAAGGTGGATCCTGGCCCAGGTAACGGACCCTCCAACAGACTGTTTGTTCCCCAGGCACTACGAGGAAAGGTTATTCACTGGGCTCACACCGGGAGGTTCTCAATCCACCCTGGAGTAGGACGTACTGTGGCTCTGATCAGGCGATCTTTCTGGTGGCCCTCCCTCTACAGAGACGTGAAGGAGTATGTGTCGGCCTGCCACGTCTGTGCCCAACAAAAAGGTACCAATCAGTCTCCAGCAGGCCTACTCTGTTCCCTACCAGTGCCGTCCCGTCCTTGGTCCCATATTGCCTTGGACTTTGTTTGTGGGTTGCCACCTTCGCATGGTTTTAGTGTCATTTTAACTGTTGTGGACAGGTTCTCCAAAGCCTGTCATCTGGTGCCGTTAAAGGCTCTCCCTACATCTGCCGTCACGGCCCAGCTTTTAATTCAACATGTCTTTCGTCTGCATGGGATCCCAACAGAGATCCTCTCTGACCGAGGCCCCCAGTTCGTGTCTCGTGTCTGGAGGGAGTTTGCCACCGCCTTGGGAGCCCAGGTGGCTCTGACCTCGGGGTTTCATCCGCAGACCAACGGACAATGCGAGCGGATGAACCAAGAGTTGGGTGCCATGCTTCGCTGCGTCTGCGCCACCAACCCATCCACCTGGAGTGAGCATTTGGCTTGGGTCGAATATGCCCATAATAGCCATGTCTCCTCCGCCACAGGTCAGTCTCCCTTCGAGTCCTCCCTCGGATATCAGCCCTCTCTGTTCCCCCTTCATACAGATGCCACCATCACCACTCCTCAGTTCCTTCGTCGGGCCCGCCGCACTTGGATCACCACGAGGTCGGCTCTTCAGCGGACCGCGGAAAGGAATCAGCGACTGGCTGACCGACACCGTCGTCCTGCTCCCACCTACTCTCCCGGTCAAATGGTCTGGTTGTCGTCCAAGGATGTCCCGCTGAAGGCGACCACCAGGAAGTTCTCTCCTAGGTTCCTTGGTCCCTTCAAGGTCGCGGCGGTCCCTAGTCCGACGACCGTGCGGTTGGAACTCCCGTCGTCTCTTCGGATCCATCCTGTGTTCCATGTCTCCCTGATCAAACCCGTCGTTTCCAGCCCTCTGAGCCCGGTTCCGGCTCCGCCTCCTCCTGCTCAGCTCTACAAAGGGGGGCTGGTATACAAGGTGCGGCGCATCCTCGACTCTCGCCCCCGTGGTCGGGGTCTTCAATATTTGGTGGACTGGGAGGGGTACGGCCCGGAGGAACGCTCCTGGATTCCCCGGTCCAACATCGAGGACCCCTCTCTCATCTCGGACTTCGAGGCCTCCAGATCCGGTGCTAGGACGCCGGGGGGCGTCCGTTGAGGGGGGGGGGGGGGGGGGGCACTGTCATGTTCCTGGGCAGAGGTGAGTCACACCTTCTCCTCTCACCAGACTCTGAGCTAATTCTCCACAGGTGAGGAGCAGGGGGAGCGGCAGCTGCAGGAGATTTCCCAATCAGGGACGCGGGTTCAAAAGGAGGATGGAGACACATCACTTTGCCGGATGATTGCACCAGTTTAGGTAGCACCAGCCACTCGACTCTGAACTTTGATCTTATTAATTCGTGTTTTGACTCGCCTTCGACTAGTGGATTTATGACCTTGGATTGTATTTTGGATTTGGAATTGGATTATCCCTTACGCCTGTTTTTGTCTCGCTCAGGATCATCTCATCATCTACTCACCCTCGCTGTCTTCGTTTTCTGGAACATACTCATCACGTCCCATCCTCCTCCGCCGTTTCTGTTCTGCTTTCCCTCTGCTACCTCACCCCTCCTGGATCTCTCATCCTCTGCCCAGCGTCCTCCCCGGCTTCCCCTCCTCTACTGATTAACCTGAGCACCTCAGAGACTCGAGCCGTATTGCTCATCCCACAGGACTTCCCTGTGCGGTTTCAGTTCCCGTTTTTATAATAAAGACATTTTACTTTACTCCTTTGGACTACGTGTGCTGATTCTGCATGTCTTGGGTTAGACACTTACCTCGAGCCATGACAGATTTATGATCCCTGTTTAACTGTGTCTCAGTGAACAAGTAAATAAAGTTTTATAGGACAATCAATAGGTTTGAGAAGTCACAGAAATAGTAACACAATTAAAACTACATAAAGAGAAACCATCTAGGAATTTGTTCTTTGATCCACCTGTTCTTGGGACATGTGGTCCATATCAGGGAAGACAGTTTCCCTGCATCAGTGATAACTGAGACCAACAAAGACTGACCTATTAATCATAAGAGAAAATCCAGAACATCCCCACCACCAGACACTGAGACACACTTAACAGGCTGCTTCATCTCTGCTGTCCCAGCAACTAGTATAGGAAGTTCTTTCTACTACTCTACAAATAAGCATGTCACTTTGAGCTGTTATTAATCTTTGTACACAGCTTGTGTGTCCAGAGATTGGAACATTTCTCAACGTCATTATTATTTAGAGGTTGTCGTATCTTTTTTCTCTTTCTCACTATCTGCTACATCTTATCTCTGTAAGGTGTTTCACTATCATTACAAATGAGTCCCATCGCTGTATAGTCATGAGCAGAAGTAAGCTGGTTTGTGCTGTATTCAACAGTTTTCTGTCAGCAGAGTGAACAGCACAGCAACGAGTTCATCTCCCTGAGGGAAACAAGCAGTGATGAACTGGCAGCTGACCTGGTCTTCTCCCTGATCTTGTCCACCTATAAATAAAGGATCTATGTGCAGCTGAGTGCCCTCTCGCATTTTTGTAAGTCTTTGGTTGTATGTGCATGTGTGAGCATGAGGGAGGGATTGTGTGACTGTGTTTGTGTATGACTGTATATGTCAGGTGGGGCCTTTGACTCCTCTCTTCTCCTGGGACTTCTTTTTATGATATAGAGCTTCGTCTCCCTCCCCCTGCCACACCTGGTGTGGGGTGTGGTGCCTTGGTCTGCCTGAGTGTTCGTGGCTCCCAGGTCAGGGGGTTTAAGATCTTTGGCGCCTGCCTGGTCAATCCCGGTGGCTGCCTGGTGGGGTCTGGGTCCCCGGGCTCTGCTGGGTCCCCGGCAGGGGTGGTCGCCCCTGGGTCCCGGGTCGCTGGGTCCCGGGCTCGGCCGGCTAGGGGGTGGGAGGCTGAGGGCGGGCCTGTGGGCTTGCCGCTGAGATCTCCAGGGGCTCTGCCGGCTGCTGGTTGTGGCCCCCCGGGGCGACCCTCTGTGCCTCTCGAGGGGGGCGGGGGCCTTTCTGGTTGCAGTCTCCTTGGGGTTCCTGTGTTCTGGGGCAGCGCCTGGATCTCTGGGACTTGGAGCTCCCCCGTCTCTTTGGGGGGGCGGATCTGTGGTCCCTCACACTCTCTATTGGATGCTCCTATAGAGAATCCTCACATAAACAAGCGCGTGTACACACACAGGTGCTCACTTGGTGCTCTCATAAGTATGGGCTTGGGCACGTTCAACACATGTCTTAAGGCTGTCGTTGCCACTTAATGCACTATGATTTATTATCGTGTGATTGTTCAGTTAAACAATGCTGATTTTATATTTCATCATCAGGTTGACGCGGTGATAGCTTGCTCCCGATGTATTGTGTGTCCCTTTTTTTTCTTCTATTCTTTCTCTTTCTCCAGGTCTAGAAGCAGACTCTTGTTCATTATTGTTTATTTTTGTGTGGACACCACCCTCTCAACCCACCTTTTCTTTTCCTTTCTCTTTCACCTCTGTCTCCGTGTCTGGTCGGAATTACAAAGCATTCAACAACAATAACAATAAAGTTTTAAGTATCAGGCGTGACATTAAAAGCAGACGCTTCAATGCTCTACCTGAGAGTTAATCTGTAAGGCTTGTCACCAGCATTCAGACATCAATTATGTCTGCTTCACAGCCAGACAGGACACGGTAAAAAAAAAAAGAAACAAAAAAAAAAAAGAAACAAGCAGTGATGAACTGGCAGCTGACCTGGTCTTCTCCCTGATCTTGTCCACCTATAAATAAAGGATCTGTGTGCAGCTGAGTGCCCTCTCTCACTGGCAACTGGAGCATTTTGTTCTGGGAACTGTCAAGTTGCATTAGAATCAACATCCTCATAGAGCTCTCCAAAACCACACACACACACACACACACACACACACACACACACACACACACACACACACACACACACACACACACACACACACACACACACACACACACACACACACACACTATGTCATTACTACAGAAGCTCATTAAATCTGGAGAAGACCATAGGGTCCAACTGGACTCAAGGTGTTCCTACTGCAGAGAGGATCTGGATCTACCTAGAGGTCTCTTTTCTGTGCCTGGAAAACCTCCAAATGGATACAGTCAGAAGAAATCCAGATGTCTGAGCCACCTCAGCGACCCCCCCCCAATGTGTGGGCTCCTTATCTAATCTCTCGGCTACAGCAAAAACCCTTCAGAAGTTTGAATACAGGAACTTGTTCCTTCAGTCATGATCTAAAAGCAGCTGGGTCATAGAATACGATCTAATGCCGCTTTTCTTTACGGAACACAGCGGCAAGAGTGAAGCGGTCTGTACCTGACACAAAAGTAGCACAAGGTGATCTGTATGTCACAAAAACACAACATGGCTGTGATCGTGAGCATTCTGCTTAGTCTCTGGCTTTATGTCGGACTCTGAACTCTTTGTTTTGGTGCTGTGCCTCGTACGTAAGATATTATGAAGCGCTGGGGAAACCCTGATTGATCTTGACTCATGACAGGGAAAGCTGTTGTTGTTTAACATCCAGTAATCAGGATGTGTCGGCTAGTATAAGCTAACCGTTAGCATTAGCAACTTCACAACAGAACACCTCCAGGCTTGTGTTATTTGTGGAGATAAGATTACAATACTAGATTACTTTCTACATGTATGTACATGTACCTTTGTTATTATTAAGTGTTGGTGCTGCTGTAACAAGTGAATTTCCCAATTGTGGGATCAATAGTCTGTTTTATTCTATTCTATTCTATTCTAAAGCATCCACGTTGCAAGTCAGTGGAAGGGTTGCGTTGCTTTGATCCAATTCGGAGCAAGATGTCCAAATATCACGAAATAAGACTCCAAATATGCCCAATCCCAATACTCGCACTGTGCCCTACCTGCTGTGAAGTGCACTTGGAGGAAGTGCGCAGTAAGGCTTCAAGTGAGTGTGCAAATAATAGCCAAATTAGGAGAGGGAGCATTGTGTCATTGACCACAATGCATGCCGGGATGCTGGTCGCAGTGCTACATTTTAAATAAACCTTTATTCACGTGACAATGTGTAGTTTTTAACCATTAACCTCTGGAAATATCCATTGAAATGTTGCTGTAAATAAATTAAATGATGCCAAGTTGTTGAAAAATATTGGCGGTTTCATAACATATAACCATAAAAATTGGGTCTAAATTCATGCCAAGGAACCTTGCCTCGGTGTCTTGGCCACGCCCTGATTGCCTAGGAGTTATGTCATCAGGACCCGCCAAGATGTGTTCCAGTGTTCATGTTCTACCGAGGTGTGTGTTCTCCATTTGTTAGCCGTTTAGCTAGCTGAGCAAGGATACACGAGAGGTGTCTTGTAGACTAGCCTTGGTCAAAAAATTCCCAGAATACACTGCGATATTTTAAAAAGGATGGTGGATCAGAAGCCAACAGCTACTTCGGGGGCAAATTTCAAGTTTAAATGTAAGTCAATTAAATTTAAAATGCTTTTTTAGATCCAAAGAAGTTATCTATGGTTGGTTAGTGGCTTACTAGTTGCAGCTTCGGTGGCTAGCGGGTACTAACTCATTTACATATTTAATTTAACAAACATATACACAATTTGAAAAGTAAAAGGTCGTTATATATTTATATTGAAACTAATACGTATAAAATATGTTTTCTCCCATGTCACGTGACCACTGTGGAAGCTGCTGTCACGTGATGCAAGTCTGTTCCATGTAACCGTTTTCTTTGACCAAGGAAGGGCAGCATCCTTGTAAGCAAGGCGCCTGGACTCGCAAGACACCGCCTCGCAAGGCCAGGTGCCTTGACATTGAGAAACACCCTAAGTCTCTGGGCGACGCCATATTGGATGCCATGTTGTGTTCTACGGAAGCCTGTGAGGACAAAATGCATTCACTGATTTGTAACAAATGTTACAAAACTTTCAGCATTAATAAATGTTGTTCTTTTACACATTTACCTCTTCACTCATTGCAAGGGATGAAAGGGAATCTGATGTTCTAGTTGTTTTGCTGGAGGTTGCACTCCCAACGATTTTTTGACCCTAATGGCCATCTGTTGGTAAGGTCTTACTTGAACACAAACATAATGCTTGCTTGATAGGTATCTACTGTCCCCTATCGCCAGGGAAACTACACACTGTCACTTTACCAACTTTCAAACAAACAATCAAATAATTATTTGAAATACATTTACATTCATTGCTGCTTTGTCTAAAACATTCAGAGCATCAGTAGTTCTAAAATGAACTTCTTTCATTTGTAAATACATATTTTCAGGAAACACACTTGAGCCTTTCCACCTGCGGCAATGGGCTGCGGGTAATACACTGGAATTGTGGATCAAGGGTGCAAAAGGGCCGTGATCAACTTCTGCACTTGAGAATTGGGACACCCTACGCACTCGCACCCCTGGCTGAGAACGGGCAATTGAAGGGTACAAGTGTGGAAGTGCGAGTATTGGGATTGGGCCATACACTCCAAAGTTGTCTGAAGCTCAACATGATGTCGCAGACTTGGCCCACTGAGACAGGGTTTGTGGGCTTTTTTGTGCCCTGAGTTCTGCCTGCAAGGCATTCATTCCTTCCAGAGACCACTGAAAATGTATTGATTAACAAGTAATCCACACCTTTAAATGTTAATAAAACAACTGTAATGATCCATCTCATTACTTTATTATGGATATCTGTACACAAAAAAGAGACAAAACAAAGACAAACTGTTAGCATAAACATTCCTTCACTACTTTACACATAGAGCCACATAATCATTCCTTTCCTTTCTTATACAATGCTCCAGTGGTTTCATGCTTTTGGTCCTAACAAGAGTCACTGATTTAAACAAACTAAATATTTCTAGTTATTAATCAACACATGCAAATATCCTGGTGATCACACTCAGTTTCAAACCTTGGATTTGGATGGATTTGGGGTGGGGAACTTAACACAATCTAAATAAACAAAACAGTAAGAGTGAAAAAAAAGAAAGATAAAAATAATGTCTATTTTGGGTCAGTTAGAACTATTTGGACTACAAATGTTATCTAACATGCAATTTTATTAACCATTGTAGTTATTTTATAATTATAAAGACCTAAGACAACACTAGTTTTTACAGCATTTTGAGAAGGACCTGCACTAGGAACATACAATTCCTGATCTGTTTTATTGTGAACTCACATGTTTGCTTGCATTTTGGCACGTCTCCCAGTTATTTCCTAGTCTTGTGATAAGTTCAAAGCATCGGTTGTGAACACAGCTCAAAACAAAAGCCAGGGTGTTTTTACAAGGCAGCACTACCACGTCTACACCTATGTTGTTAGAACACACGCACAACATCCTGTCTACCAGAAGCTTTTTCTGTCTCAAATTCAAAAGTCAGTGTCTCACAAATCTATGTTGCACAAGATCAATAAAATAATAATTTAAACAGAAACATTGATAGGTATGTTCATTTCTATTCATCACTATTTGGTTGGGCCTCTGTGAATGAATGAATGAATGAATGAATACATCATTGCTGCATGGAGTCCATCAGCCTGGGTAATGATCAGGGCAGTTCTGTGACCAATCAAGCCCAGTAGCACCATTACAGCAGCTTTTGGTAGAATGTGTCAAATCCTGCTGAAAAATAAAAATCAGCATCTTCTCAAAGCTTGTCAGCACTGACTGTGGACTTCAGAACCTTAGTGCATGAATACAACCAGAGGACATGGACCCAGACTGTCATTCAGAGTGAAAACTTTACTCTGGACTTTCAGCATTGTGAATTATGGGCCTCTTCTCGATTCCAGCAGCCTACACCATGACCTGTGTGACCTATCCAGACGAAGGCTGTGAATGGAATATTGTGGATGGGAGTGAAGAGCAAATGATTGGCAGTCAAAGTGGAGAGAATGAGTGGGAAAAGTGAGGAAGGGAAGAAACTTTGTGCAGAGTTTGATTTATTTCAGAGAAACTGAAAATGAGGATAATGAAGAGTGGATGAATGTTTGCTGCTTTCTGGAGATGTGAAGTGATGAATCAGTTGTTCAGCAAACGAGGGTTATGCTGAAAATGACGTATGTAGAGGCATGTAATGGTTAAGCAAATGATACGGAAGAATAAGAATAAGTTCTATTATTGAGATTATTGAAATCATAGAAATAGAAATAAACTGTTCAGAGTCCTGACATTTCTGTTTAGAATGTCTTTTTCATTGAACTGTTGTAGTTGATGATGTACTACATCATCAATAACATGATCATTATCACCATCATCATCATCAGCAGCACTCTGCCATTATTAGAGCCACTTCCTTGTTGTTTCTTCAGAGACCTGTACTGGGTATATATGGAAGCAGGTGTCTTTTAGGACTGCTGCATCTTGTCCACGCACCTTTCAGCAGCGGCTTGCAGTGGTGCTTTGACATAATGTAGCACCAACTCTAAATCACCCCCTGTAATTCCTTTGTGGTACTTATTCTTTTCATTGGTGGTAGTTATTAATAAAGTCACCAAGAAGAATTAGGATCATTACTAAGTAATGTTCATGACGTTTTCACACGAAATGCTAGCTGTTACAACTTACTTACATTGTTCATGATGAGCTAAACAGAATACTGCCAGATTAGGAGAAGGATCGAGCCAGTTACAAAATGTGTTTTGTTACTTATCCAAATCTGTGGAATATAACAACAAACTAAACTTCACTTAGGTGTGGAATATTCCTTTAAATTCACCATCTCACCGGCTGTGCTGCCAGTCTCCCTGTCTCCAAAGTGTGCTTTCACCAAGATCAGAATTTACTTAAAGTTGCCACATTTTCCTGTCAAGGTTTTCTCTAAAACTCAAAAAGCTTGTGTAGAAAATAACTTGTGCAGTTTGTGTTTTCTGCATGCTTATGTGGAGTTAGCATGCTCTCCTGAAGCGTCCTCCCAAACAAACATGTCCCGTTAACTGGAGACTAAATTGTCCCTAGGTGGGAGTGAGAGTGGCTGGTTGTTTGCCCCAGAGATGGACTTAAGACCTGTCCAGGTTGTCCCACCTGCCTCTTGCCCAATCACTGCTCCCTGAGATCCTGTTGAGGGAAAGCAGTTAAGTAAGTAAGTAAGTAAAAGTTTATTTATAGAGCGCCTTTCACAGATATAAATCACAAAGCACTGTACAACATGATAAAGATCAGGGCAAATACCTCTAACCAATAAAAACATCAGAAAAACAATAGCAGTGATAAAATAGAAAATAAAATCATGAGTATAAACAAAGTGAAGGTGTGAACCCGAACAAAGCCATCTTTTTGAACATTTAGGGAGGGAACGCCTGGATGAAAAGGTGAGTTTTTAGATGATTTTTAAAGACCTCTACAATGTTAGAGACAGAGATTTGAAGGTAGACTGTTCCAAAGTCTGGGTGCAATAGTCTGAAAGGCCCTGTCCCCTTTGGTTTTCAGTCTGGTTCGAGGAACAGCCAGGAGGTTTTCAGATGTGGATCTAAGGTTCCGAGAGGTGGTGTGTGGGGATAAAAGCTCAGATAGGTAGCTTGGAGCCTGGTTGTTAAGAGCTCTATAGGTCAGCACTAAAACTTTAAACTGTATTCTATATTCTACCGGGAGCCAGTGGAGGGACTGTAAAACTGGAGTGATGTGAGCTCGTCTGCTGGATTTGGTTAGGAGTCTGGCTGCTGCATTTTGGATGGCTTGAAGGCGTGAGAGGGAGGTTTTGCTGAGACCAGTAAAAAGAGCGTTGCAGTAGTCTAAGCGTGATGACACAAAGGCATGGATGATTTTTTCCAGATCTGCAGTAGAAACCAGTTTACGGACTTTTGAAATGTTTCTCAGTTGAAAGAAACAAGAGCGGGAGATGGTTTTGACGTGTGAGTCTAAGTGAGTGTTTTACTATTATTATTTAATCTTTTCATCATATTTCAATGTTGACACGGTTCTAGTGAAGCTCCACTGAAGGAATGAATGAAACTAGTAACAGTTTTATAGTCAGAACTTTGTTTTGCAGCTGGATTTAAAAAACACTGATATACCAGAAGTGTTCTTTCTTTCCTTGATTTTTAACCTCAGTGCTGCTCTGGTTGTAACCACCAGGGGGCGCAGGAGTTCTATACTGTCACAGTATTTCACCAGACATGAAATCATTGGTGATAAAAGCAGTCATTTCCAGCAGGCTCCATTGAACAGTGTCATTATCTTCCTTATGCTGTTGTTTGCTCCGCTGCCCTCAGTCTGACCCCTGCCTCGGCTCCCCTGAGCTGGGCTGCAGACCCAGATAGATTGCCCTCTGAAACCTGGTGAGCTTGCACCAGCGCGTGCTGACAGAGATAAGAAATCACACTCCACAGATGAACACAGGCTGTCATCCATCTACAAAGAGACAACAAAAAAAGCTGCGAGTCTTTTCATTTACCTGAGCATTGTTGCTCATCTTGGAGGTGAACAAGAAGCTCCAGAAGATCCTGGTGGAGGACATGGACATCACAAAATGTAGTTAGATTCACAAATTCAACAACAGCCAACCCACTACAAAATCAAGCAACATGAGCAATAATTGGTTGCAATAAAAGTCAAATAGGCTACAAATACATACCACTAACATAACACAGGTGAGAGACTAAATTTAGCCTTTGACACTGTTGACCATCACCTGCTACTGGAGAGGCTGAGAGACTGGGTAGGCCTATCAGGAACTGCTCTGGAGTGGTTCTCCTCTTATCTCTCTGAGCGCTCCTTCTCTGTGGCCGTCTCCACGTTTAGGTCCTCCACCACCTCTCTTACCCATGGTGTCCCACAAGGTTCTGTGCTGGGGCCTCTGCTCTTCCTCCTCTTCAGCACATCCTGAGTTCCTTCAAAGGAATCTCCTACCAGCAGATGACATCCAACTGTACATCTCCTTTAAGCCCCATGAGATGTCTAAGCTGCAGCTGTTACACACCTGCTTAGACTCTATCAAAACCTGGATGGCTGGGAGCTTTCTTCAGCTGAATGAAGATAAGACTGAGATCCTCATCTGTGCCCCAGACAAGCTGGTTCCCAAAGTCAGAGACTCTCTTGGTCAGCTTGCTTCTCACACCAAACCTTCTGTCAGGAATCTTGGCGTGACCTTTGACCCAGCTCTCACCCTGGACTCTCATGTCAGTTCTCTTGTTCGCTCTTCCTTCTTCCATCTCAGGAACGTTGCTGAGTCCCATTCTGTCCTGTTCTGAACTTGAGTCCGTTATCCACACCTTCATCTCCTCACGCTTAGACTACTGTAACTCTCTTTTCACGTGTCTCAACAGAACCTCCCTGAACCGTCTACAGGTGGTTCAGAATGCCTGTGAGGACGTACCTAAGTCCAGAGTTGGCGACTTTTCTCATAAATGACCCGCACTTGTGTAGTGCCAAGACAAAGCACTTTACACCACAGTGAATCATTCATCCATTCACATACAGATTCATACAATGAATGGACAAGTAAGACTTTAAAATGTACATGTATGAACAAACAACATGAGAACAATAATTGTAAAACAATGAGTTTTTAGCTCTGTTTGCTGGCTACAGGTGCATGTTCATGAAGGGGAGGCATTGCTTTGAAGGTAAATATGGAAGTGATTAGAATGTGTTAAGGTGTTATACATTTAAGAGCCACTAGATGGTGTCGTTGGATAAAAAATACTCTGGATTACAGCTATAATCACCTCTCGTAATACTACACTATGCAAAACTGCCTCAATCTCAGATTCTTCTTCTACAGTGTTTGCCCGGCTTCAATGGAACTCAGTGGGGTGGCCAATTAGATTTCATTGGTGGCATATGCTACCCCAGGCCTCTCCCTGGACACACCCCTGAAAACAACTTAATAATGAAAATAAAATACACTGAGATGTCACAGGGATGGATGCTGGGGAAAATAGAACAGAACAAGGGGGCTAAAGAAAACTGAGGAACGACCAACAGAATAGATAAACAAAACAAAAGCTATGGTAACACAGGGGTCAAAGGTCATTAATACAAAAAGATACTAAACATTGTCTCTCGTTTCCCTTTATGTCTCCCCCGTTTCCTCCATGTTCTTGAGGGTCTCCTGTTTATTGTGTCAAATCCCCAGATTATTATTCCCCCTGCCTTTATTTTTTCTAGTCCCGTCTCGTCTCCTTCCGCCTATCCGGGTCCGGGTCACGGGGGCAGCATCCCAACTAGGCAGTTCCAGACCGTCCTCTCCCTGACCACCTCCACCAGCTCCTACGGCAGGACCCCAAGGCATTCCTGGCCCAGTTTGGAGATGTATTTTCTCCAACGTGTCCTACGTCGACCAGGGGGCCTCCTGCCCAAAGGACATGCCTGAAACACCTCCCTGGGGAGGCGTCCAGGAGGCATCCTAACAAGCTGCCCAAACCACCTCAACTGGCTCCTCTCAATATGGAGGAGCAGCAGCTCTACTCTGAGTTTCTCTAGTATTTATCTGGGCTGTTCTCATTAATTTACACAGTAAATTTTCAAGTTGCAAATCAACACAGTTTATTTTAACACAGAGTCCGAGTGTATTTGGTCCTTATCGGAAATGGTGTTAAATCAACACTTTCCACATAGTTGACATTTTAGTGTTAAATTAACTCAAAAATGAGTTATAATTTAACACTGACTAACACTGAATAGTGTAAATTAAGTTTAACACTAGAGATTTAATAACTCTGGAGAGAGTACATGTGAATCTCAGAAGTGTTTGAAAGTTACTCTACTGTGGTGAAAAAAAAAATCCAAATTTTAATGCATTTTAACACTACATTGAGTAATTGAAGGTTCACACACTGGAAGCAAAAGTAACACCATTAAGTGTTAATTCTACACACTTGTGTTGGAGATTCACTCTGTTGCTTTGAATAAACTACTCTGATTCAAGAGTCATTAACACTGCTCAGAGAATATGTTCTTTTAACATTTCCAAGTGTCAAATCATAGAATACTTTTAAATAATGAATTAAAACAACTTATTAAAACAAAGTGCATTTAATAACTTTTATTCCACAAAGCTCATTTTAAGACATTTAATATTTGTAAACCAAGGTTTCAAAATACAAAAGAACTGAAACTGTTCACTTCAGAAGCACCTGCCGTGCCAGGCACCCAAACTGCTCACCTCCCAACAATTTCAAACATTTAGACAAACAAACTTCAGTGTAAATGCAAGATCATATAACTTTACTTGCAGTGCCTTTCCAAGTAAATGGTAAAATAACAATTAGTTGCAAGTGTCCTTTCTGAATTAAGCCACTGATCTGGTCAGCATAACAATCTTTAATGAAAAATGTAACTTTTGAGCATTTTAACATCACAACTTAAAAAAAAGACCCTAAGTCTGCATAAAATGGCAATATGGAAAACATATAAGGCGGTATCTGTTGTACCGTACTTCATTTGAACATCAAATGGTTTGAAGTAAAAAATATCATTAACATGCAACACTTTCAGAACCTTGTCTGGATGCAGCTTGACCTTAAAGGCGTGGTATTGGTTATCAAAACACATGGTTTCCATCAACTTTCCACAGAGCAAAACAAAGTCATCTATCACAAAAATCATGTCAATCTTACAAAATACAGGCATCTCACATGCTACCTCGGTACATACAATGAAGTCACGACGGCAATCTGTCCCATAATATTTTATCCATTTGGCAGAAAACACACAGGTTGACAAAAAGGTTCCAAATTTGGCAGCGATTACTTCACCCTGTTCTAATTCATAAAGTTTCACCATCTTTCCAGGACCTACAATTAATTTTCCTTGCTAAAAGATCCCTGATACATTGCCATATAACTTTGGTGCTTTTTGGCTAATGTCTTTGTGATGTTTTTGAAGCTTTTTAATTGTTGCTTGAAGAAATTATGTTTAGCTTCATAGCGCATGCACCATGTGTGTAAAATTGGACCAATATGTCTTATGCTACGAGGGTAGTGTATCATGAAATGGTGTTTGGGCAGGAGTTATTTTTTCGGGAAATAATTGCTTGAATAGCCGATGATGTTCAACAATCAAATGTTTGACGTATATGGTCATGCCTTCTGACAGTACAGGTGAAAAAACAATGTTAACAATATGTAAAAGCAAGAGTAGGAGTTGCCAATGTTTATCATCCATCTCGAACAAATCACCAAATAACAATGGTAAATTTCGCAGTAAGCACCAAGCCTGTGTGGCATTTAAACCCAAATCATTACTTTCATCCATTAACTTATCCGTTGTTATAGGTGGACGGTTTCTCTGCTGATGAAAACCGTAGTCATATGCGTGTATTCTACCAGCCACTTCGTCAGCACTTAGGAAGTTCCCTTGAATGTATTTCAGAATCAGTTTCACCTCAAACTGACCAACGCTTTCTAATATATCGTGCATTATGTCGACTGAGAAATGATTGGCTATGTTAAAATACTTAAGTGAATTCAACAGACAACTGCGTTTTACACCACCGTAGACATGAGGCAACCTTGGATCTGTTTGTGCAGTTTGACAGTGCTGTTCATGCACATCAACAGTTCTTAAAACAACTTCTGGATCATCTTCAGAGAAAACAGTTTGAAAACAGTGTTTTTCTAGAAGACAGAAACGACAGCAATATCGTGCCCCAAATGACTCCACAAAGCCACACAGACTATGCAAACCAAGATTGTCTCCCGTCACCTGTACTACAGTACCATGAATAACATGTCCAAAAGTTGGAATTTGAAGTCCCTCTGTTTCAAGCACTTTGAGATCATTAATAAGGGGTTCAAGTATCAAATTGAAGCTGTAACGCTTGATGTCCTGTGCATGGAACAGAGCACACAAATGAATATTGTTTAAGGATGAATTAAAGATGGGGGGGGGGAATTTCTTAGTGTAAAATATATGGCACCTAATTTATGCAAACCTTTTTTTGATCCCAGGACATTTGCGGTTTCAAAGTCGTCATAAAATAGCTGAATCTGCAAGGCTTTTTTTTAATGGAAAAAAGGGGACTTTCTTTAAAATAGGTGGCATCTCTCAAGTCTGCATAAACACCTTTCTTGGGAATATACCTACGCTTGAACAAGTCTGTTATATCTTCTTTTTGTAAAATACTCTGAATTGTTTCCAAAATGGGAATATATGCAAACCTGTCTGTTACGATTACTTGGTCATACGTTCCTGTAGTTTTGTTTCTTCTGCTGTCGAATCTCGTACCAATCACTTTTTGAACTGGCTCAACAAGCCCCCATTCTTCTCTTAAGTGTTTGTTTAGTTTTGATTCTGAATTTAAAGGTGTGAATGGATTTTCTAACATTTGGAAAGATTGCTCCACCTTGTTTCTTTTTTCTGTGTCCTGATCGGACAAGCATTGTAGAGCCACGTTCTTTGCTTGATTGTGAATCTCAAAAACCACTTCTTCCATGTGTAACCCAGAAGCTAGAACCTTAATGAGGTATTAACTAATTGGCTTACTAATATGATCCATCCTCAATTTAGATAAAATATAAAATATAAATTAAGGAAATTAACAATACTAATTAATAGATATCTAATTAACTAATAGATAATTTCATAATGAATTATTGGAAGGGTGAATAACTAAAATAACGAGTTTAATATTAAACATCGGTTAAAACAAGAATCTTGAACATCACTAACAGAAACAGAAGAGGAAAGCTGTATACTATTGGTCCAGGTGGGAATCTGAAATTTCATTGGCTGAGAGAAATAAGTCCCGCCTCCGCGAAATAAAACCGTGCGACGCAGCTGAGCGAGAGGAGAGACAAACGGCTGTGCAGCACGCAGATACAGAAAGCAAAGACTGAGCGGTTAGAGAGAGAGAGAGAGAGAAAAAAAAACAACGGTCGAGGCCGTGAAGAACCCTGATTTGGGTGCCGCATAGATAGAGGGAGAGGCGGACTTGACTCCTTCTAATAAGAGCTAGGAACTTGGAACCAACGCGGTGAGTAAAGAAAAAAGAAGAGAAAAAGCTAACGATGCAACTTAAAAAAAAAAAGGAAACTTAAATAGCTTATCAAATTAATTCCATTCTTATAGATTTGTGTGGAGACGACAGAGTGAACCAATCCTCTGTAGGAGGGAACCGTTGGAGCGCGTTGGTGAGTGAATGAGATTAAATTCAGTAAATTATTAAATTCAAAAAGCTAATTACAGCAACCGAGGTGACAGCAGTGGGCTGCTAGACGTTAGATCCCAGGAGTTAACATCTCAAACTACCAGTTAACGGTGGTAGGGCATATAGGAGTTAACGGCTCAAACCGCCAGTTAACGGCGGTAGGGCATATGGGATTCCCAGGAGTTAACGGCTCAAACCGCCAGTTAATGGTGGTACGGCCTAGATGTACAAGGTCCTCAGGGGCGTTATAGCTAACACCATAGAATTAGCAATGCGTCCCTTAACCAAACATTTAATAATAAAAAAAATAGATAAATAAAAATAAATAAAAGCTAACTGATTAGGGAGGAATTATTTTACAAAGGTGGACCAAAGGACCAGAATTTATATTTTGTTGAATTTTGTTATAGAACATTTTATTTATTTATTTATTTATTTATTTATTTATTTATTTATTTATTGTGTTACAGATATACAAGGTGTCACAATGCTGTATAGAAACACAACTAAATGTATCCTTGTTGTCATGAATGTATTTCTTGTTGAATAGTGTAGAGTAATAGAATCTAACTGAGCCTATTGAGCTGAACAATTGTTGTCATATGTAATTATATTTCCAGAGCTACTGAGAATTATTTTAATAGACAATCAAATTGATGTTATGTTAGTTGAACTGTGAACCCAAACATGATTGGCTATGCCAATAGAGTGAAGCATTTGTTTAAGTCTGTAAGACTTTATGCTGTGATGTGACGAGAAGGGTCGATGCCAACTCGCTAACAGTCCTGTTGTTTACAGGCTGGGTTTTTTTTTTTCCTTGGGTTTGATCCCGACTCCTATGATCACTCACTTGGAACGAGAACTGGATTTCTTCCTGACGAGGGAGATGGCGAGCCTTAACCACTGAACGAACCAGGACATCTCAAGTAACTGAAGAGCAGACTGCTCTCTTCTGTGAACAATCTCAACGGTGTGGTAGGAAAAAATCGCACCACCGGACTGACTTTCACCCCAAGCGTGGGGATTTGACTTGACGCCGGCTGACTTGTGACTCATATGATCAAATCTCATACCGACCATTTTACTATTGTCGATTGTTTTCATCTGTTTTTATGTGTTATCTTTATGTGTTATATCTCCCATTATTATTAAAATTTAGTATATAAACCGTTTCATGCTATACCCGTGACTCCAGTCATTCTTAAACAACCTCCAATTCTCCCCGAACCTAATTATTGGCCCATTTGTTTATTTTTTCTTTTAATTATCTTATTGTATCCTGTAATCCGGTTACATAAAACTTGGCGAGCCAGCCAGGAGAATTGTAGAGTTGTTACCTTAGCTAACCATTGACTGACATCATAAGAGTGCCTGGAGGTCACAGTGGTTTGCCATTTTGGCATTATTGGTACTTTTGAGTGTTTTAAAATGGAAGTTGTGAAAACAGAAAAGGTCAAAGTTTCAAATGCTGTTTTAATCAGTGGGTTAACTGATACAGACCTTGATAACGAAGTCTTTGGGTTTATGGAAGGATTCGGACCAGTTAACAGGCGCATTAAGTTACCAAACTGTGATCAGATTATTGTGGAGTTTCAACATGAAGCCACTGTTAAGGAATTAAAGAAACAATGTTTACCCTATGACAAACCTTGTACTAGGAACCCAGATGTTTTCTTCCATATTCAAGACCTAGCCAGCGCGTACAGTCTAGAAACTAGCACATCTGCCACTGATGCCTATCTGTCAGAGCTCAGGGACATAGCTGCGCGTAGCAATCAATCATTTAAAGACCTTCTAATGGAGGAACTGGCAAAAATTGGGGAATCTTTAGGAAGGGATACCCATGCATCTGAACCAGTCACTGAACCAGAGCCAATGCTCCATAGTGACCAAGTTACATATTCCCTGCCTTTAACACCAGAAGTTAACTATATGAACAACTCAAAGGACAATTGTCCACCTACAGAGACTGGAAAACAAAACCCTTGCATTCCACCAAATCTTTTAAACACACCTGAGGTTCAGCGAGTTATTGTGGAACACATTGTTAAAAGCAGTGAGGTTATCCCTCCGCCTACTTCACAATACAGACTAAAACCGTTCTCAGGGCGAGTTCCACACCCTTCTTTTGAAACTGACTATGATACTTGGCGTAGTAGTGTAGTGTTATGCATAAATGATCCTTCACTCACCAAGTCCCAAATTGTACGAAGAATCGTGGAGAGTCTGTCAGCCCCAGCAGCGAGCATCGTTAAAGCTCTTAGTCCAAAATCCGACCCGGAAACGTACCTTGAACATCTCGATTCAGCTTACGCAGCTGTCGAAGACGGCGACGAGCTCTTTGCTCGCTTTTTAAACACAAACCAGGACAGTGGTGAAAAACCTTCCGATTACTTTCAGAGGTTATACACCTTGTTAAACCTAGTTATTCAGAGGAATGGAATTTCCTCCAGTGACGCCGACCAGCAGCTGCTCAAGCAGTTTTGCAGAGGCTGTTGGGACAGCTCGCTGATTTCAAACCTGCAACTCGAACAAAAGAAAGACAACCCGCCTCATTTTACAGCACTTCTCCTCAAACTGCGCACTGAAGAAGACAAACAGGCTACTAAAGCAGCACGCATGAAACAACACTTAGGGGCACAACGAACTAGAGTGTATTCAAATGTGCAAACAACATGCTCTCAGAGTAAAAACACTTGTGAACTGGAAATAGATGATAACTGTGATGACTTACGCAAACAAATCGCTGAGCTCAGGAGCCAAATTGCACAGCTTAAGGTTAACAACACAGATAAAAAGGCAAAGAAAACTCAAAAAGAGTCAAAACCCCGTGTGGGGACTAAAATTCCAGATGAGCCCAAACAGATTCAGCAGATAACAGCAGTGGTGCCCAGACCAAAGCCTGGATACTGTTTTAAGTGCGGAGAAGATGGGCACATAGCTTCTAGCTGTAGCAACGAGCCAAATCCAGCACTAGTTGCAACTAAAAGACTTGCTCTTAGACAGAAGCAGCGCGAGTGGGAGATGTCAAAGCCAATTGCTCAGTCTCCTCCTTTAAACCGGTAGAAGCTCCTATCGTGGGACAGATAGGTGCTAAAGTAGAACCAAGTCCCTCTAAGGAAAGGACAGAGAGACTTTTTTGCA
The DNA here is from genome assembly GCF_043380555.1 of Nothobranchius furzeri. Lineage (NCBI taxonomy): Eukaryota > Metazoa > Chordata > Actinopteri > Cyprinodontiformes > Nothobranchiidae > Nothobranchius > Nothobranchius furzeri. Next base: position 25,243,470 of record NC_091751.1, on the reverse strand, counting down.
AGCCAGTTCATGCTCATTCAGTGCCAAAACTTCCCAAAAGATTAGTGGGTGGGCGATGCACAGCTACAGTCTCAGTTAACAGTGTTGAATGTAATTGTTTACTGGATTCAGGGTCCCAGGTAACCACCATTGCCAATTCTTTTTACCAAGAACACTTACCTGACCTCTCAATTAAACCCATCAGTAATCTGTTAGAAGTCGAGGGCGCAAACGGTCAAGCAGTTCCTTATTTAGGATACATAGAGATAAGTGTCACATTTCCAAAAGAGCTCGATCAGTCTGGACTTGAGTTACCTACCCTTGCGTTAGTGGTTCCGGATATAAGCTCAAACTCTGATACACCACTACTCATTGGCACAAACACACTCGATCCTTTGTATGAGCAATTGTCTGCCAATAACTTACCTGATTCCAAGGCACTCTCTTATGGGTACCAACACGTGCTAAAAGCCTTAGCAGTCAGAAAAAAACAAAGCAAAGATGGACGAGTTGGTGTGGTGAAGCTTCGAGGGAGAACCCAAGAAGTTCTCCCTGCAAATAAAAAACTGTTACTAGAAGGGTTTATGCAACCCAGCCAAAACAAGCATGAGCCTTATGCACTCATTGAACAACCCACCAATGGTTCTCTACCAGGGGGTATAATTGTAGACTGTTGCCTCATTTCCTTACCTTCACATGGTCCATACAAAGTACCTGTTGTACTAAGAAACGAAACTAACCATGACATCACATTACCCACTAACTGTGTGATCGCTGAGTTAGTTAAAGCCGATCGTGTTATGCCATATCCAGAACCTGACAAAAGTGATCAGAAAGTACTTGCGGCGTGTAGTTTGCAGCAACAGACTTCACCTTCAAACCCTCCTCTCAGTTTTGACTTCGGTACTTCGCCCTTGTCCGAAGAATGGAAAGGGAGGATCACCAACAAACTTAACACTTACTCCGATGTGTTTTCGCACCACGATCTTGATTTTGGTCATACACAACAGATAAGACATCACATCAACTTAAAAGACGAGACCCCATTCAAACAGAAATCTCGGCCGATCCATCCACATGATTATGAAGCCGTGAGAAAACATTTGGAAGCCCTCTTGGAAACCGGTATAATAAGAGAGTCGGAGTCTCCATTTGCCTCACCAATAGTCGTAGTTCGGAAAAAGAATGGTGAGGTACGTCTATGTATAGACTATAGAAAGCTTAATCTGCAAACCATTCGCGACGCATATGCCCTGCCTAACTTGGAGGAGTCCTTTTCTGCTCTCGCTGGATCACAGTGGTTTTCGGTGATGGACCTCAAGTCAGGTTACTATCAAATAGAGATGTGTGAAAAGGATAAACCTAAAACTGCTTTTGTTTGCCCGTTTGGGTTTTATGAATTTAACCGTATGCCACAAGGAATAACAAATGCTCCAAGCACTTTCCAACGGGTTATGGAAAAGTGTATGAAGGACATTAATCTGAAGGAAGTGTTAGTTTTCCTAGACGACTTGATCGTCTTTTCCAACTCCTTGGAAGAACACGAAACCAGACTTTCTCACGTTCTTGAACGGCTTAGAGAATACGGACTCAAGCTATCACCAGATAAGTGTCGTTTTTTCCAGACATCTGTGCGTTATCTTGGACATATAGTATCTCGAGATGGCATAAAAACCGATCCAGATAAGGTGGAAGCACTCAAAACATGGCCGAAGCCTCAGACTTTGAAGGAACTCCAATCTTTCTTAGGATTTACCGGTTATTACCGACGCTTCGTTAAAGATTACTCAAATATTGTCAAGCCACTAACATCTCTCACGGCTGGTTATCCACCCAAACGGAAAAACTTTAAAACACCACCATGTAGATCAAAGTACTTGAACCCCAAAGAACCCTTTGGGAATCGTTGGAGCCAAGACTGTGAGAAGTCCTTTCAAACTATTATTGAAAAACTTACCACTTCGCCAGTTCTTGGCTACGCTGACGCAAAACTCCCATATCTAGTACACACAGATGCTAGTACGACCGGACTCGGTGCAGCGCTATACCAAGTGCAAAACGGTGTCACACAGGTAATCGCTTATGCAAGTCGCGGTTTAAGCTCTAGTGAAACTAGGTACCCTGCGCACAAGTTGGAGTTTCTAGCCTTAAAGTGGGCCATAACAGATAAGTTTCATGACTATTTGTATGGGAACACATTCACTGTCATTACTGATAATAATCCGTTAACTTACCTCTTAACAACGGCAAAACTCGATGCAACGAGCTATCGTTGGCTAGCTGCGTTGTCCACCTATAATTTTGACATCAGATACCGTGCAGGTACACAGAACGTTGACGCGGATGGCCTGTCTAGGAGGCTGCATGATAAACCTGAAGACAACTCAAAATTCACTGAGGAATGCCAACGACTAGATGAGTTCCGATCTCATCTTTTTTCCTCTGTCAAAGAAGTCGAGCTTCAACTTCAAGCCGAAGCAGTGAAGGCAACATGCCAAAAGCACATGGTCTTGGATGAGACTGATTCTCCTTGTGGTTTAGTTCAGTCACTTGCCATGTCTGCAGCGGCCATTCCAGACCTATTCCAGTTGGAAGACAATAGTGACAGTTTCTTTGCTGTGCCCAAGTATAACCATGCTGACCTTGTCTCCTTGCAGAGGAAAGATCCAACCATTGGCCGAGTCATTCAGCTGCTTATGACTGACAATAAACCGCCAACTGATACTATTGCAGAACCCCCGGTGGTTCTTAACCTTTTGAGAGAGTGGAAACGGTTTGAGTTTCAAAATGATTTACTGTACCGGAGACGCCAATTAGGACCAGAGACATCATTGCAGTTAGTCTTGCCTGATTCATTACGTTCAACAGTCATGCAAAGCCTACATGATGATATGGGGCATCTTGGGGTTGAACGTACGACAGATCTCATTCGGTCCCGTTTTTACTGGCCAAGAATGGCTAGTGATATCGAAATCAAAGTTAAAACTTGCGAAAGATGTATCCGTCGGAAGGCCCTCCCTGACAAAGCTGCTCCAATGGTGAGTATTACCACCACCAGACCTATGGAGTTAGTTTGCATGGATTTTCTCTCCATAGAACCAGACAGTAAGAACACTAAAGATGTCTTAGTGATTACAGACCATTTTACAAAGTATGCAGTGTCCATCCCAACCAAAGATCAGAAAGCCACCACCGTCGCGAAGAACCTGTGGGAACATTTTTTAGTCCACTACGGGTTTCCTGAGCGTCTTCATAGTGATCAGGGACGGGATTTCGAATCACGTACAATCAAGGAACTTTGTTCTTTACTTGGTATCCGTAAAGTCAGAACGAGCCCTTATCACCCTCGTGGCAACCCCGTTGAACGGTACAATCGTACATTACTCAGCATGTTGGGAACTTTACAAGCCACTGAGAAACATCACTGGCGCGATTTTGTAAAACCACTTACTCACTCGTACAATTGTACAAAAAATGACGTGACGGGATACTCTCCCTATGAGCTAATGTTCGGTAGGCAGCCTCGGTTGCCTATAGATATTGCCTTTGGGTTACCGCATTTGAACAAGCCCTCTATAACTCATTCTCAGTATGTTAAAGAACTGAAGAGTCATCTGGAACAGAGTTATGACATTGTCATAAAAAACTCTCAAAAAACAGCGAGGAAGAACAAAGAACGGTTTGACAGAAACATTCGTGAGTCCACACTAGGTGTGGGAGATCGTGTTTTAGTCCGAAATCTTCGCTTAAGAGAAAAGCATAAATTAGCAGACAAATGGGAGCAAACAGTGTATATAGTTCTCAAACAGATGGAAAACTTGCCAGTATACACTGTAAAACCAGAGAACGGAGAAGGACCCAACAGAACACTCCACAGAGATCTTTTACTGCCTTGTGGTTTTCTCTCTTCATTAGAAAATGAAACAGAACGCGTTACGAAACCTAGCAGACCTCATACAAGACAGAGTTCAGCCTTAGAACCTGACCCAGATGAGCCACTTGACGAAGAGGTAGATGAGTTTTATTACTCTGATCTTCCACAAGTGCTAAACCGACCATCCTATCAAATAGCGGTCACCTTGCCAAATAGGGAACTCATAGCAGATTCAGGACCGGTAAATAATATTCAACAACAAAACACACTATCCTTACACACAGGGGATCGCAAGGAACCAACCTTAGCTGGTAATGAAAATGCTGAATTGTCCTTACTTGACAAAGGCATCAACACCGAAACATTCTTACCTGACAGAATGAGTGAAACTGCGACATTCTTACCTGAAAGAGTGAAAGAAGCAGCAACATACTTACCTGAAAAAACGAAAAAAAACGAAGTATACTTACCTGACGTAGAAACGGGGGATGAAACTAACACAAACCTACCTCAATTGGATGGTGTCCTAAAGTCGCAGCAACGTGATGTAAGTTTTGAACCCATCATACACGATCAGACACATACATCTGAAAAGACCAAAGTCTTAGAGAATAGCTCATCAGCTCTGTCGGAAACAGAGAGCTCACTTCGTCCTGTCTCAGTTGAGAATCAAACCGAAACGGATGAGCATGATACTGTGCAACCAGAGATGTATGTCAGGAGATCTGAACGAAGTAGTCAGCCTCCTCAAAGACTAACTTACTCTCAATTGGGCAATCCACTAGTGACCGTAGTTAGGTCCCTTTTCCAAGGACTTAATAAAGCTTTTATTGACTCTCTTACTCAAGAAGTTGTGTACCCCGTAGAAACAATGCACAGGGACGTGCATGATATTTAATGGGGGAGGATGTAACCCAGAAGCTAGAACCTTAATGAGGTATTAACTAATTGGCTTACTAATATGATCCATCCTCAATTTAGATAAAATATAAAATATAAATTAAGGAAATTAACAATACTAATTAATAGATATCTAATTAACTAATAGATAATTTCATAATGAATTATTGGAAGGGTGAATAACTAAAATAACGAGTTTAATATTAAACATCGGTTAAAACAAGAATCTTGAACATCACTAACAGAAACAGAAGAGGAAAGCTGTATACTATTGGTCCAGGTGGGAATCTGAAATTTCATTGGCTGAGAGAAATAAGTCCCGCCTCCGCGAAATAAAACCGTGCGACGCAGCTGAGCGAGAGGAGAGACAAACGGCTGTGCAGCACGCAGATACAGAAAGCAAAGACTGAGCGGTTAGAGAGAGAGAGAGAGAGAAAAAAAAACAACGGTCGAGGCCGTGAAGAACCCTGATTTGGGTGCCGCATAGATAGAGGGAGAGGCGGACTTGACTCCTTCTAATAAGAGCTAGGAACTTGGAACCAACGCGGTGAGTAAAGAAAAAAGAAGAGAAAAAGCTAACGATGCAACTTAAAAAAAAAAAGGAAACTTAAATAGCTTATCAAATTAATTCCATTCTTATAGATTTGTGTGGAGACGACAGAGTGAACCAATCCTCTGTAGGAGGGAACCGTTGGAGCGCGTTGGTGAGTGAATGAGATTAAATTCAGTAAATTATTAAATTCAAAAAGCTAATTACAGCAACCGAGGTGACAGCAGTGGGCTGCTAGACGTTAGATCCCAGGAGTTAACATCTCAAACTACCAGTTAACGGTGGTAGGGCATATAGGAGTTAACGGCTCAAACCGCCAGTTAACGGCGGTAGGGCATATGGGATTCCCAGGAGTTAACGGCTCAAACCGCCAGTTAATGGTGGTACGGCCTAGATGTACAAGGTCCTCAGGGGCGTTATAGCTAACACCATAGAATTAGCAATGCGTCCCTTAACCAAACATTTAATAATAAAAAAAATAGATAAATAAAAATAAATAAAAGCTAACTGATTAGGGAGGAATTATTTTACAAAGGTGGACCAAAGGACCAGAATTTATATTTTGTTGAATTTTGTTATAGAACATTTTATTTATTTATTTATTTATTTATTTATTTATTTATTGTGTTACAGATATACAAGGTGTCACAATGCTGTATAGAAACACAACTAAATGTATCCTTGTTGTCATGAATGTATTTCTTGTTGAATAGTGTAGAGTAATAGAATCTAACTGAGCCTATTGAGCTGAACAATTGTTGTCATATGTAATTATATTTCCAGAGCTACTGAGAATTATTTTAATAGACAATCAAATTGATGTTATGTTAGTTGAACTGTGAACCCAAACATGATTGGCTATGCCAATAGAGTGAAGCATTTGTTTAAGTCTGTAAGACTTTATGCTGTGATGTGACGAGAAGGGTCGATGCCAACTCGCTAACAGTCCTGTTGTTTACAGGCTGGGTTTTTTTTTTTCCTTGGGTTTGATCCCGACTCCTATGATCACTCACTTGGAACGAGAACTGGATTTCTTCCTGACGAGGGAGATGGCGAGCCTTAACCACTGAACGAACCAGGACATCTCAAGTAACTGAAGAGCAGACTGCTCTCTTCTGTGAACAATCTCAACGGTGTGGTAGGAAAAAATCGCACCACCGGACTGACTTTCACCCCAAGCGTGGGGATTTGACTTGACGCCGGCTGACTTGTGACTCATATGATCAAATCTCATACCGACCATTTTACTATTGTCGATTGTTTTCATCTGTTTTTATGTGTTATCTTTATGTGTTATATCTCCCATTATTATTAAAATTTAGTATATAAACCGTTTCATGCTATACCCGTGACTCCAGTCATTCTTAAACAACCTCCAATTCTCCCCGAACCTAATTATTGGCCCATTTGTTTATTTTTTCTTTTAATTATCTTATTGTATCCTGTAATCCGGTTACACATGGATGACACAAACCTCTTAACATTAGACTGACTTAATCCTGCTGCTTTGAGTTGTGAAATAGCAGTAGCACACATATGTAGAAGAAGAAAATATCATTTCTATAGCGCCTCTCAAGATAAAAATCACGAGGCGCTTCACAAAAACAAACAAAAAAAAAGTTAAAATATAAAAAAGCATTTAGAAAATGTTTAAAAATATATTTAAATGAGCAAAAATAGGCAATTAGGATTTAAAAGAAAAAATGTTAAGAAAGAGAGAGAGTGAATAGGAAAGAGGGAAATCAGTGGATCCTGAGGAAGGTGGAATAGGTGGGGAGAGCAGAATAAAGAGAGAGTGGTGAAGAAGGTCATACAAAAGCCAGCTTGAACAAGTGAGTCTTCAGCCGCTTTTTAAAGGAGACCACTGAGTCCACTGATCTGACTCAGGGGGAGAGTTCCAGAGTCTGGGGGCCACAGCAGCAAATGATCTGTCACCTTTGGTCTTTAGCCTGGTGCTGCACAACCAGTAGGCTTTGATCACTGGACCTCAGGGACCTGCTGGGAGTGTAGGGACTAAGAAGATCACCAATGTAAGATGGTGCTTGTCCATGTGAGGACTTATAGACCAGAACCAGGTCACCTTCGTAGCATCTGGAATCGGGTGGTTATTTGTCCTGATTATTGAGTGAGTGTTTACTTATTTACTATTTGCAGATGAAAAACATTGTTTAATTTTAACCGAAGTGACAGATTTAAAATGTTTAATTTTTTTTCCCCCTGTCAGGATCGTGGACTGCTTCCTTTTTTGGTCCCAGATGCACTTGAGGATCAGCTACCCACTGAAGGTGGTCAGGCTGATTATCAGAGTGAGGGGTAAGTTGATGACGGAGCACAGACGGACCTTTGTCTGCCACCATTCAAACACCAGCCTTCACTTTTAGTACTAACAAATCTATTTATAATAAATGGATTTGTGTTTAGATCCATCCCTGGAAATCTGGTATTTAATAAATGATTTATTAAACGCCAGATTTCCAGGGATGGCACACGTATTCATGAAAACGTATTCCTAGTGACTCATTAACAACATGACGTTTGTGAGGAGCCACAAGGGGAAGGTTTTCGTCAAACATCTAAACATCTGGTTGTTAGTGTCTACATTCCTGTAGAACTGCGAAGGTGGATCAGGAATGTGACGAGAATCATCCCCATCATAGGACAGTACATTCTGATGTACCTGTTTATGGTGTACACCTTTGGCAACATGGGGGTCCATCTGTGGGCCAGCGACCTCCGCCATCGGTGCTACATGAGCGACCTGGACCCTGTGTAAGGCGATGATTTTGTCTGCTCCTCTCATCTCTCTCTGTAGGACCACTTCATGTGTTAATTTTGCTGCTTTACAAACACTCATCCTTCAGCCCAGCGCATTTGTTTCACCCTGAAGATTTTGTGCCTTAGCGTAGAAGACAACTTTTATTTTATTTTAGATTTCAGATGTGACAGTCTTGTAAATGTTGCAGCCTATAATCTCTTCTTTCTGTTCTTTTCTAATCCCAAAGGTTGAAGCTGAACATGAGCGAGTACTATCAGTCCTCTCCTGATGAGGATCGTGAATTCCTCTGCTCGCCGAACCCCGACGGGATACGCCAGTGTAAGAACATTCCTCCGCTCCGCCAGAATGGACAGACCTGCATGTTGGCCCCGCCCAGTGTAAACTGGTCATCTGCACTACTGGCCAACAGCAGCGCCTTGTCCAACTCAACGGCCTGCGACAACTGGAATGTCCTTTATAACACGTGTCTTCCGCTGGGCCCAAATCCGGGGTTTGGGGGCATCAGCTTTGACAACGTTGGATATGGGATGCTCACCGTGTACCAGGTGGGAATCAGCCTAAATCTGCCCACAGGTTCAAGGTTTCTGGCCCCTGTTTATTTGTTACATTTGTGAATTCTAATGCTTTAATAGACGTTACACATGATGTTTGTGATTTTAATCAGGTCACCACACTGGAAGGATGGACAACCATCATGATGGACGTCTCCTCCAGGGCCAGCTTTGTTTTTTTCTTCATCCTCGTTGGTGTATCTGCTTGACTTTTAAATACTGCTATTTTATGGGGTTTTGCACCAACATGGTTGTTGTCGTTTTACAACAAACTAGGAGAAGACGTGACATTCTTCTCCTCTTTGTGTCCCTCTAATCAGATGGTCTCCTTCCTCGCCATCAACACGTTCCAGGTGATAGTCGCCCTTCACTTCGTGAAGGCTGATGATGAACCTGAACGTGAGAGGGGCTTCTTTGTGGACGGCTTGGACCTGCTGTACAGGATGAAGCTGTACTTGTGGGAGCATCGCTGCGTCAGGTACAATGTTCACACAAACACTCATTCAGTCGGGTCTCTGGGAGCTGCTTTGGTCTCCAGCCGTCACCCTGGACAGGTCGCCACGTAGAGACAAAGATGACACAAAAGCAGTCACACATTCACTCACACCACAGCAAATCCCATCACTGCTGAAGCTGAACGTGCACGGATGCAGTGGGATCCGCTCATTCTCTCTCTCTGTGTCTCAGATTGTCCACGGTGAGTGACCGCTGGTGGAGCAGCCAGAGCCGCTCAAGTTCGGTGAGACTAAAACACGTTCAGCTAATAGATTTTTTTTTTTTGCTCATCCTCCAGGAACTCTGAACCCATTCTCCTCATTCCCAGTTTGACCCCCAGTCCCCGAACATGGAGAAGATTGAGCGTTTCCTCAACAGCGACTTGTTGGGAGTCGATCCTAACGCTCACCATCTTCGCCAACCTAATCGCCATGTCCATTGAGCACTTCGGCCAGGTAAGATCCTCTAAAAAGTTATTCTGTTTTTGTTTTGTTCGATAATTGAATGTTTGACAGTGAAACACGCCGGTGTCATGCTCTGTGTCCCTTTGGTCCCCAGCCCCCTCCAGGTTTCCCTCATGTTCCCCCTAGTCACTTCACTTGTTTTTAGTTTTCTATTTGTTCAGATTAACTAGTCGTATCTCCTTTAGTGTGTTTCCTTCCCCGTTTAGGTCATTAGTTTACTTATCTTTAGCTCTTCTGTGTCTTTGTTCTACAATGTTTAGGTTTATTTTAGTTTAGTAGCTTTGTTTTACAGGATTACGGTCTGGTGTTCTCCCCTGCCTGTTTCTGCTCCTCCTCGCACTTTATTTGTCTCACCTGTGCCCAATTCCCTTAATCACCCAGCCCCTGTGTATATAAGCCTGATTTGTTGGTCCATTGTCTTTGTCAGCATTGTTCTAGGTGCCTCCTGTGCTTTTGAGTTTTTTGTTACTACTCCAGAAATATTCCTATTTTTGCAACCGCTCCTGCCTGTGTAGTTCTGGGTTCTTGCGTTTTGGGTCCAAGCCTCCTACCCTCAACGTGACGGCCGGACTGAAATGCACTTACAGCTGAACACTTGCACCGTCTAATTCTATGGAATGAAAAGCATGGTCATCAGGCTAATGATGAAACAGTCTACTGTTTTTATTATTATTGTCGCCAAGGTTCTATTTCGGCTGCTTCTGTAGAAAGTAGACAGTTCTCCTCCGTCAAATCTCCAAAATAAGAGTTTATAACAACTCCAATAGTTTATCAATGTTTTCTGGTAAAAATGTAAAAACCAACTGAGTGATCTCATGTTCATGATGTTCTTGACTCTGGATCTTCTCCTCCTGAAGCCCGAGGCTCTGACCACAGCCCTGGACACGTGCAACTGCGTGTTCCTTGGGATATACTCATTGGAGTTGGTGGCAAATGTCCTCCTGCACAGGATAGAGTACTTCACTGATTGGCGGAATCTCGTGGACCTCGCCACCATCATCATCGGGTAGAACAATCTCAGTCAACCTTTGCTTTTGAGAACTGATGGTTTATTTTTTGCTGTGATAACCATTTTTGTTGTTTTCTCAGCATTGTGGAAATCGTATGGCAAACAGAGACCAGACTCTACGTTCTCCGTGCGTTCCGCATCACTCGGTTCAATATGCTGAACAACTTCTCGCCTAAGCTGAAGAGGCAGTATGAGATCCTGAAACGATCCATCAAGCAGTCGCTGCATTTCTTCATGGTGTTTTTTTTTCACAGTCCTCATCTTCAGGCACGTACACACACACACACACACACACACACACACACACACACACACACAATTTGCTATAATAAGGATCTGGCTGACTCTCACTGCAGCGTGTGGGGCATGACGTTGTTCAACCCTGAGAGCTTTCCACCGCCGGAGGTCAAGGGACTCTTTCATCCCCAGGCCAGCTTTGACTCACTGGGGTGGTCCATGCTCACCGTCTTGCAGGTATTATTTCCTTCCTAATATTCAGTCGTGACTTATGTTTGTTTTCATTTCAGATCATCACCGGGGACAAGTGGAACGTGATAATGTACTGTGGGATGCTCTACAATTCCCCATTCATCGCACTGTACTTTATCACTGTCATAACCATTGGGAAGGACCTCCTCCTAAGCTTCCTGGTGGGTATGGTCAGGGCCGGCTTTGCCGACAGGCGCCTGGGGCGCCATCTGATGTATAGGGCGCAAAATAAAAAAAAAAAAATAGTTTATTACATTTATGTTTGTTGTATGAAATGTACTCTCTACATACAAAGGGGCACTCTTGCCTTGGGCACCAAATTACCTAGAGCCGGCCCTGAGCATGGTATGCTTTGACCGTATGGTATGAATCTGCTTCTGCACACCACCACAGAGTGTTTTCATAATTGTAGCACAAGGAGCCTGAAATGTTTTGCTTTCCCCAGACATCATCTGTAGAAACCGACTCCTCCAGGTCCGAGTCTCGGTCGGACCCTTTGTCGGTCTCTTCAGGACCACCAACCCGCTTGCCGTCTGGACATGCAAGTTACTCTGAAGCAACCTGTCCTTTAAATCCACTATTTGAGCAGCGACACCACCTTGAGACGGGTGCGTTCAAGTGCGGCTTTTTTAAATGCGTCACTTTTCTCACACACACTTTTGTTTATGTAGACGCCCGAGTCCAGCGGAAGTAGCGGCAGCTGGCCCAGCGAGTTGAGGGTCAACAGAAGCCCAAGCAACGTAAGTCTGAGACGAGACTTCTGTCAAAGTTCAGATTTTTTCACTTGTGTTTTAGTAACAGAGAGTTTGTCTTGTTTCTGTCCATGAGTACGAACAAAGTGTGGTCTCTAAGATGATTTCAAGATCCTGTTAGTAAAGTGTGGTTACTTGTGTTTTTCTGCACAGGCACGGAGATGCTCCAGCCAGAGGAGTAGCGCCGGGTTCCAGAGCAGCTCAGAAGATGGGAGGAGCCCCAGGACCCGGCGCAGCTCAAAGGCCAAGAGGAGTCCCCGGTTCCAGAGCAGCTCAGAGGTTTAAAGGAGTGCTGGGACCGTTTAGTTAATTTTCAAGTTTTAATGTTCAGGTTAACACAATGTTTTAATTTTGGTTATGAAGCAAAACTGTGTTTTAGTGCTTTTGCTCTTGGCGTCAAACTAAAAACTTTGGTTTAGTTTGGCAAAGTTGTCATGTTGTTTAGCAACAGTTTGGTATTTCTGGTTGTTTTGTTTAGATTTAATTAAAGGTTTGTAAGTGGCTCAAACATCAGGGTGTAGCATCCTCACAGTAAATTTTCAAATTGCAAATCAACACTTTGTACTACAGTACCACGAATAACATGTCCAAAAGTTGGAATGAAGTCCCTCTGTTTCAAGCACTTTGAGATCATTAATAAGGGGTTCAAGTATCAAATTGAAGCTGTAAAGCTTGATGTCCTGTGCATGGAACAGAGCACACAAATGAATATTGTTTAAGGATGAATTAAAGATGGGGGGGGGGGGGTTCTTAGTGTAAAATATATAGCACCTAATTTATGCAAACCTTTTTTTGATCCCAGGACATTTGCGGTTTCAAAGTCGTCATAAAATAGCTGAATCTGCAAGGCATTTTTTTATAGAAAAAAGGGGACTTTCTTTAAAATAGGTGGCATCTCTCAAGTCTGCATAAACACCTTTCTTGGGAATATACCTGGGCTTGAACAAGTCTGTTATAGTTTCTTTTTGTAAAATACTCTTAACTGTTTCCAAAATGGGAATATATGCAAACCTGTCTGTTACGATTACTTGGTCATACATTCCTGTAGTTTTGTTTCTTCTGCTGTCGAATCTCGTACCAATCACTTTTTGAACTGGCTCAACAAGCCCCCATTCTTCTCTTCAGTGTTTGTTTAGTTTTGATTCTGAATTTAAAGGTGTGAATGGATTTTCTAACATTTGGAAAGATTGCTCCACCTTGTTTCTTTTTTCTGTGTCCTGATCGGACAAGCATTGTAGAGCCACGTTCTTTGCTTGATTGTGAATCTCAAAAACCACTTCTTCCATGGATGACACAAACCTCTTAACATTAGACTGACGTAATCCTGCTGCTTTGAGTTGTGAAATAGCAGTAGCACACATATGTAGAAGTACTGGTATTGGACTTTGTCAATAAGGTAGATGCTGTGGTCATCTCCTCTACATTATTAGCCACCAGTTCTCCTACATCACCAACTTCTGCTCTGCTTGGAATGACATCATCAGTAACTTGTTCTAGACCTGGGTGTTTGCATTTAAATGTTTTCTAAACCCAGAAAATGTTCCAAGCACACACCCACATCCAGACTGAGCACATTTAAGGTGAAGATTTTTTCCATCCAAATAACCATGAACTAATCTCAAATGCCTAACAAGTGTATTTGTGCAAGTTAACTCAGTGTGACAAACAAAACACTTCATGTCAAACAGATCTTTCAAGTACTAATGAAGCAACCTAGCACGAACTTCTGCGACACGGGGACTCTCGGGGACTCTTTGCCGACATCTATGTTGCACACAGTTGTCTGGATGAATGTGAACATGTTGTGCAGCATAGGGTTGTATGTTGTGGTGAAAACATAATGCGCCTTAAAGAGTTCGTCAAAGGCACCAAGTGATGAGGTTGACCTGCAAGTGATGGCATTTTTGTCAAGTATGACAAAGAACTGGTGGACTTCTTTCTTACTTCGTCCTACAGCCAGAAGGTAGGGTTGTGTGCTTGTGATGGAATCGAGATGTTCTTGGATGTTTGTTCCAGTCTGAGTAAACACAAAATAACACACGGTTAGACCATTAATATTGTATAGCATTACTACACATAAAAAGATCTGCCGTGTGTGTGTATATCCAATTTTGAATTGCAAGTCAAAGATTCTTCAATAAATTCACATTTTACAAAAAAATTAGGAAAAAATACAAACCTTCTTGAAGACCACCAGGTGCTTCTCTGCTTGGGAAGCAGACACCTTCCCTGGTCTCTTACGGCCCTGAGCAGAGGGAGGAATCAGGTGCAGCAGGAGCAAAATCAATGCGAGGTCACTGTCCCAACCTGTAACAGCATAAATTTGATGTTATTAGGACATTCAACTAAAAAACAATATATATATAAATAAATAAATAACAATATATAGGCATCAATATCGGTATCAGCCAATTTAAGTCATTTTTTAACATATCAGTGTCGGTTCGATAAAATCGGGCTGATATTAACAACCGATATTTTTCCCATCTTGTCTCCATTTGTTTGCCTGTTTCAGAGGGTGAGGGGGGTGCTATGTATTTGTTTAGTCATGTGACAGAATGTAATCATCTCAGTAACCGTAAATGTGTGAAGTGTGTGTAAATACTAACGTAAATTCAGCTTTAATAATTTTCATTCTATACAAAATTTGCTGATTTTAGAAGCATTAATGTCAGTTAATCAGTATCGGCCATAACAGTGATCTTAATATTAAATATCGGTATTGGCCCAAAATTTCATATCGGTGCCTCACTATTTAAAACATTTACATGTGGGGTAACGTCAAGTGTCAAAGACTATTCCTGTGTTTTTGTTATAATTAGAGTCTTCATTAGACTCACAGACTTTATTTATAGACTAATTTAAAGTGTTCTAAATGTTACATCTGCTTTCTAAATAAAAGTGTTGATTTGACCTACTAAACAGACTTTAGTGAGAAAAAAATGTCAGGTTACTTTGCCTGTTAAATGCACACTAAGTCATTAAGTTTATGTTCTGAAATAGCAACTATATTTACACAAATATTTGTTTTTCAGAGCAAATAATAGACAATTGTGATTAAAAAATGTAAAGAAAGAGAGAGAGTGAATAGGAAAGAGGGAGTGGATCCTGAGGAAGAGGAGAGAGGGGGGGGGGGGGGGGGGGGAAACACCCGACTGGAGCGGAGGCAGTGACTGACGCAGCACGAGCCGTTTTCAGCTCTGTCTTGTCAAATGCACCACGTACGTTATGAAAAAAGTAACTTTAAATCACTTTAAAGTAACTGTAAAAAAAAGTCAAACTGAAGAAAACCTAGGGAGTACTTTAGAAACGTAACAACAGTTAATTAAGCACAGAGAGATCCGTTACTGTCTGTGTTTGTGCGTGGATCGACCGGACACTGACAGAGCTGCCTCCCGGCTGCAGTTTTGTGTGTAGGGAGGGGCGGGCGCTCAATGTGACTGGCCAATCACAAAGCGTGAAGACAGTAAGTTACCCAATGAGGATTTTCCTTCAGCACGATTACAGATATTTACGAGTTTTACTCGTTTCATGCTCGTACTCGTCAAAAATGCTTTATACGTACCGGAAACTCGTCTGAAACGAGTATCTGGCTCATCCCTAGTAAGAACTGAACACTAACATGGTTTATAGTGAAACACATGTAACAGGTACAGTCAATGGTATATGGAGAAAAAAAATCATACCAACGTCATAGTCCACTTCAGTGTCATCGTCAGAAGGATCAGCTGCTAGGAGGAGATTTTCAAGGTCAATGTTGGATGATCTTTGTCTTGAACGTGGATGTCCATTTCTCAAGAAACTTGCTTGAGACATCCTCTCCAAACATCAGAACAAAATCCTGTTCCACCTAGGACAACAAGAACAGCAAACTTTAATATTTCACAAACAGTGTTATTAAGTGTTATTCTGTACATAGCCTTCTTAAAAACAAAATTATGTGAATGTTAATTTTCTTTTTAAGTAATATAACATTACCAAGCCTTTGACATCCTTGAAACGTGGAAAGACAGGCAGTATGTTGCTTGACTGGTCTGGATCGAGGACAATGTTGCGGCGGAAGTCAAATGTCAGCTTCATCTTCTTCTTGACTGTGTCCTCATCAGCTGAATGTTTCATCAGTGTGATGGCTTTTTTGCACTCATCTTCATTCAGGACAGTCTCTGGAACAAATTGAGGATCTCGTTTGGCAGCTGGTCCAAGCCCATTTTCACAAGGTTCTCGTTCAGATGATGCTACACAATATGACATAAAAACAAAAAACAAAAGAGCAACATTTTCAACACCAAACTGAAAGGTGAAATATAAATAAATGGCAAATGGCTTACATTTGTATCTTGCCTTCTAGAGTTCTACAACCCCCAAAGGTGCTTCACAACACATTCAGTCTTTCAAACATTTACCTAAGCTACAATGTAGCCACAGCTGCCCTGGGACACACTGACAGTGGTGAGGCTGCCAAGAACATGCGCCACTGGTCCCTCTGACCACCATCAGCAGGCAAGATAGGTTAAGTGTCTTGTCCAAGGACACAACTACTGTGGCTGACTGAGTGAGACTCGATCCCACAACAACAGAAGCACTTCATTATTTCTTTTTTATCTCCCAAAATTTTTTATAGCCATACTATAATAGAATGTTAAGAAGCATGAAAATTTGTTTTGAGCGAACTTGTTTTGCAGATTTTCCAGTGTGGCTTTAGACAATCGACAAATTACCCATTCTTCTCTGTCATGTCAGCTACCAGTGTGTTCACCATTTTCCTTCTGGTTTCATCTGACAGGGACTTGAATCGATTGTATTCATTTATGATGCGTTCCCCACCAGGTTTCTTGGCAAGAATGGAATTCACCAACTTCAAACAAAGAGGAAAACCAATTCAGTATTTTGAGAACACATCCAATAATAAGTAGGGATATAAAAATGAATTTAAATGCCACCGATTATAACACTGCACACACACACACAAATAAGTTGTGCTCTGCTCTGATGTTCCGTGTTCCTACTAGGGATGCACATTTTCCAAAATTTCTTTAAGCGGCTATTGATGCCCTTTAACGGTAAATAGCCAGTTAACCGGAACCATTTTGTTACAAGAATGAAATAACTAAGAATAAACTGCTCTCAGGCTGTGCTAACCGCCCCGTGTTTCAGCACATTTGTTTGTGACAAGCGAATTTCTTTTTTTGCGGTTACCTGGTAAACATTTTGATAGCGGTGCTCTTCCGCCATCTAGTGACACAAAATATATTACACCCAAACTCAGCAGAAAAATATTAAACAGTTAACCGGGGAAAACTATTTTACCCAGTTACAACATTAACGTCAATTAACCGGTTAACTATGTACAGCCCAAGTTCTTACATGTTTGGCTTCTGTGTCGAGCCTCAGCCTTTTACGAGAAGGACTCCCTGTGAGGATGATCGTTTCTTGGGAGCCAGACGACTCATTTGAAAGTAGTTCAGACTGCTCAGGAGATGGTGTCACTGAGATGGATTCTGACATGATAGAAGAAGCAGATGGAAAGAAAAACATTTACCAACTAGGGAAATGGCATGTTAATGAGATGCTGTAATAAAAAATAACTAACAAACCTGAGTCATATCTGATGGTTAGCACTCCAGCTGATGGATCCTTAACTACATCCTCAAATACATCTTCATCCAACTCGGTTCGTGAACTATCAAAAACCTTGGCACCTTCCGTCACAGCTGGCACACCAAACTTTGAGAATTCTACAGAAAAAGAAATGTGTTAGTAAACCATATGAATATACTCTAGTTTAAAACTCAAAAACATCCATTGAATCTGGAACATGTCCTGTAAACAAACATCAGTACATTAATGCAAACTAAAACGCAAGTTATTTACTCATTTTGGTAAAATATGCTTTGGGTACAGTATGTTAACATTTGCACTTAAAAGTTCTCACAGTGAAAGCTTGATATCAATGTCTTACCTGCAGTCAAAAACTCTTTCAGATTCGGCTCGGTTACTCTGATAAATCTCTGAACATCACCAAGTTTGGCCTTAATCAACATGGTTCCTGCAACATATAATTCCTCATTTTAACAATTGCATGTGCTTATAGTATAAAACAAAAACAAGAACTATAACATGAGTTTGTGCTATTAATTTTACCTACAAAAATTACTCCAGAAATATCTGGCCCCATGTAGGGCTGAAACTGCTTTAGGAAAAGACTGAATAGCAGTTTTTCTGACAAACTCCGATTTCAATTTGATTCACACGCCTCTTCAAATCAAACTTCAGCACAATACTCTTAAAATGTACAGTAACATTTACAAGTGTTACAGAAAATGACAAAAGATTGAAAGCTATTACTCTAATAATGGGACGAAGAAACTAACAGTAAAAATATATTTCAAATGTAGGCTATTTACGTGAAGAAACATGCATGCAGTTTTCCCAGCCTTATTTTACTGAGGCCTGGATGTTTTATTCTGGTTTGTGCCATCAGGGAAGCAAATCTAGATTTTTTAAAAATAGAGAAGTTGTATTATCATGTCTGCATGGTGTTATTACGGTAAACCCGTTACCTGTAGAAGGAAAAGGGCGAATCGGGACCCCCCGCCCACACTCACACATACAAGGTGCTGAGGCCTGAGGGACAGAAACTAATTGCTAAGTGATAGAGACAGCTAACCGCTGCCATATTGGCCGTGATAGCGCCACGAAAGGGGGAAAAAAACAGAACAAACGCGCAGCTCAGCATAACCATCAGGAACCCACCCACCTCTGCCTCCCTGCTTGCTTCTGCCG
The DNA here is from genome assembly GCF_043380555.1 of Nothobranchius furzeri. NCBI lineage: Eukaryota > Metazoa > Chordata > Actinopteri > Cyprinodontiformes > Nothobranchiidae > Nothobranchius > Nothobranchius furzeri. Next base: position 25,224,848 of record NC_091751.1, on the reverse strand, counting down.
CGGTAACACTGATGTGGAAAATAGTCGACGCTATAGATCCTGGATCAGTCAGGAGTGCCACAAAAACCGGCTCTGACGGTCACATGATCACGTGGTTTGACGTTTCAACTCGATCAGAAAATGATAGCCGCTATTCCCACTAAGTTATATCAGGCTAAAAAAGGAGCTTCCTAAACTGAATTACATAGAAGTAAGGGTTGGAGGGGAGGAAAGCGGCCAATTTCACAAACACGTGCGCAAACACGTGCAAACTGCTTTCCTAAAACCGAACATATTTAACATCACATAATGACTAAAGTTAATGTTAATACGGTCGCCATGACGCAGTTTTTCTCAGCGCAAGACAGTGTCCAGTTTGTACTAGTTACGGACAAGAAGATTAACTTAGGTCAGCCAACTCCAAAACCAAACATCAGACAAGGTGAATAAAAGTAAGGAATTTAGCTGGTGGACATTTTTTGTTGGCCAGTTTTTTAAAAAGCACACGGTTTTGAGCACAGTTCAACTAAAGTGAGATTATTTTCCTTCAATCCACGACAGTTTTAACCGATGTGTTATATCTAAAAGTATCCCTCCAGGTCTTACTGCTGAACTTTTAACCTTTTTCCAACATGCTAAAGTTAGACACAATGCATTTTAAGCTAGGCAATCTTGTTTAGCCGTTTTGAATTAGGTACAAAGCCTATTCAAATACAGCCACTAATAATATAAAGTTGTTTTTAAACACAATATCCACTCAAATACCAGTACAAATTGCGTTAATAAGTGGTAAAAATAACTTACTGCTGTCCTTCTCTCAGTAGGATTGAACCAGAAATGGAGAAAAATGTCCACTGGCGCCCAAAAAATCTTGGACGGTTAGAGCCAGGAACAGGTGGGCGGAGCTTTCTGGAGTCACGCTTCCCATTATAACTGCGGATATTTTCACCAACACTAGGGGGCGGTCAACTCCATATGTTGTCATAAAAACCCTGAAAGCGTTAATATTTGACATAACATTTTTAACACTGCGAAATTTACTGTGTAGATCAGGTGTTTTCTTCTATCCTTCAGTCTTAGTTCTAGTTTGTTCTTCTATCAGTTTATTTATTCTCATTTGTTCCAGAATCAGTACCAAACTCTACAGTGTCTTTAGTTAGTTTCCCCATCACTCCCCTCTGTGTGAGTTTATAAGCCCTGGTTTTGTCTCTCTGATTGTGGGTTCAGGGTCTTTTGCCGGTGTTAGTTGCTCGAGTTTTCTTTCAGTAAGAATTTAATCTCTAGTTTGCTTCCTGTGTTTTTCTCGAGTTCTTTGGATTTTCCTTGTTGTCTCAAAAAGAAAGGACTTTATTTTTATTTATTTATTTTTTTACAATTTGTTCCCTGTGTCATCTCTGCCCTTTTGGGCCAAACTACCTGAAAAATGTGACATACAGTACCTAAGGGGAGAGAATGGGAACTGAGAAATAACCAAAATCTAAAGAGACAAGAAACACAAGGACATGTAGAGAACTAGGAATGGACTGAGGAGCAGGGACACATGACATGCAGTCACAAAAGGTCTGCAGATGATGTAGGCTAAATCATTATCTGAGAGTGGAACACATAAAGTCACAAGTTTTAGATTTACATTTCAATTTTCCTCTGGGATTAATAAAGTATTTTTGAATTTGAATTAAAACTAAATACTTGCACCATTTCTTATTCTTTACATTTAATGCCATACATTTAGATTTTCATATAAAAGCAAAAATATACTAAAATCTGCAATTTTTATAGTTTGGCTCCAGATGTTTGCTTCAGTTTTTTTACAACATGCAATGTGAATTAAGATCAAATCTAAGCTGAAAGTGAAAACATCACACAGACATGAAGATGTTCCTGTCAGGAGCAACAATCAGAGAAGATGAACTATGCTCCCTCTCTCTCTCTCCGTGTGTGTGTGCGCGCAGACTCATGTCATGCGGTGATCCGTGAGTTTACCACGGTCTCAGACCCCGGTGCTCCCCAAGCTGCAGCAGCGCGCCCGTTAGGATTAAGCAGCTCCATCTGTGAGCAGCCGGTCCGCTCGGGTTCGGCCAGGTCGGGTACCGGGCGGTGTCTAACGGACTTCACCTCTCCGATCTGTTCTGGAGGACATAGCAGCCGTGCGTTCCGCCGGGCTGCGCGCCAGCAGAGGGCTATCCACTGGAACGCAGCGCCGAGGCGCAGCCGCGGGATGAAGGGTAGGTTTCTCCTTCACGTCCGGAAGGAATCCTGTCAGGACTGACTTGGAGACTTGTTCTTTTAAGGTTCTTAGAGCTGAGCGGAACCAAGCGGGTCAGAGTGGTGGCACATAGATCAGTTGTGGCACGCCTGGAGGAGCGCATGGAACCGGTCTGGTTTTGGCTCTTTTTGGGGTCATGGATCAAACACGTGATCATACCTGTTTTAGCCAGAGCTGGCCAGTGTGGACTGTTCAGTCAGGTGTTGGTTGGACAGGAAGTTGGGTAGACCCCGCCTTATTCATCTGTTTTTAAAACTTGCATGTTTTCACTAAAAATAATGAAAAGAGAATTTAGCTGTGTTGTGAAGGTTCCCTGAAACACACACACACACACACACACACACACACACACACCGTTCTGGGAACTTATTCCCCATGCTCTTCATGCCTTTCTTGGCTGCAGTTTAAACCCCTTTGATGTTTCCTCACGCTGAACATCACATTGAAAGAGCTCGCCGGTATGTAAATGTTCTCTGATTGAATCTTTTTAAATTAACCCACTTGTATGCACGCTGCAGCTTTGTCCTAATGGAGCTGTGACGGAATGACATGCTGTCAGTGGGAATTTGAAAGTCAGCGGCAGGTTCTGGTTTGATAATGTCTCACGCTTATTTCTGTGAGAAATCTTTGCCCTTGATGGGAAAAGCAGCACTGGAGCTGGAGATGAAGACTTCAGCTCTGCAATATTAATGAGTTAGAAGAAATCAAAGGATGAACCTAATACGCTAAAGCATGAAGTGAGCTTCCATGAATCAAAACCAAGGTCCTTCAACCTTTAGCTCAAGGAAAAGTTTTTACACTGTACCTAAGTTCTCATTCATTCCACATGAGCACATGCATCTTTGAGCCACGAGGATGGTCACCTGCACCATGCTGAAGGTTCACACTGTGATTTCCACTAACTGTCAGCAGGTGGCAAAAAGCTCCCAGGAATCAAACTACATCCATGTGGAGACATGCAGCAGCTTTACAGGCAAAGCTTCAAACATCCTATCTCAGTCTTCTGTCACAGAGAGGCAGCTTCACATGACCAACATCCTACAGGGCTCTCTGCTTTGGGCCTCCTCCTCATCACTTCTTCTAGCAGGACCCATGATGTAGCCTGACTGACCATAATTTAGCCTCTTTTGGAACTTGTTATTGAACTGCAGTTAGACTTTTTTATGCCTCTTAACAACGTTCTAACCTAATCTGGACGGAACCTGTGACACGGTCAAAATGGCGGTGGTGGCCACCTCCCATTATAGACAACAAACGTGTTATTGAAGCCAATGGAATCCATTTGTCCAGTATGTACAGTCTATGGTTCTAACATTGTATAGCTATACATTTATTGTGGAGTCAAAAAAGAATGAAAAATAATTGAGTGGTTCTCTCGCATTTGTCCAGAAACCTCAGCCAATGACACCGGCTTGCTCCAAAACCAACGACTGCATCGTCTGTTTCGCCAAACCGCTGCACTTTTGCATTTACACGGGCCACCCTCTTTACGCTCTTGCACACTTTGCAACAGAACACCACTGGTGTGAGAAATTCCTAGCTTGGTAATATCAGAGAAGGATTAACAGCCGGCTGTCGGTTGCTACCACTTCAACTTTAGAATGACCCCCCCCAATTTGAAATCATAGAAAACAAAAGACGTTTGGACCTAGAAACTGCGATTGAGTGAGAGTTCTGTGACCGTGTTTGTGGTAGTGTTTGCAGGTTTTCATTTGCAGCTTTAATCACATTTGTATTTAAAGCTAAAAAGCTTCAAGCTATTGTTGTCAAACTGGCTTCAGTGGTTGTTGAGCCAGAAACTTGAGTAATTTCACACTGGGCAGCACTCATAGCTCTCTGCTGACTAGAAACTGCACTTTACATTTTTGGGGTTAGGGTAGAAACACTAGTGGGTGCTTTAGTATCAGTTAGCTAGCGTTAGCATTAGTTCATTGTTAGCGCTAGCTACAGCAGGCTTGTTTATGTTGTGATTCCGCTTTCAGCCAGAACAAGGGAGAAGCTTCAGTGGTTTCAACATAAAAAACAGACTCCCAACGATCACAGAAAATGTGAAATGTGAATCATCTGATCCCTTTTTTCATTTGTACTGCTGATCATCTTACTGTCTGTGTTATTGTGCTGAATGAGCTGCTGCCTCTCAGACAGGACTCTTAATGAGATTTTAAAGATGTGGGTGACTCATTTAATCAGTACATCTGCAGTGGTTTCTAGTAGAAATTAATGCCTTGTAACTTGTTATCAGGGGGAAAATTATAATTCCTGATATTTGGACATCTCACCCCTGATTGGATAATAACAATGCGATTATGCCTCTGACGCTCAACATGTTTGTTTTATCTTCACAAATAACACAAACCTGGAGGAGCTTCTGCTGTGTGGTGGTTTTGCTAATGCTAATGGTTAGCTTAAATAAGCTGAAACGTCCTCTGCTGATTCCTGGATGTTAAACCAACAACAGCCTTCCCTGTCATGTGTCAAGATGGGTGAGTCCATGAATGCTATTTCACAGTCTGACGTAGATCTGTCAGGCTTTTCAAATCCTAGAGTTTCACCGTCTAGTTTCTATCAGATGCCAAGGCAGGAGATGGGTGTAGGAGACTATTTTCATGTTCTATCTGCATGAAAAATTCAGTGACTGATTATCAGAAATAATCAATAAAAAGTTTTTTTTTCAGTGCTCTACACCTCTAAATAAAGGTTAAATAAAAGAACCAAATAAACAAAGATGGCCCCCAGAGACAATTCACATTAGCATCATGGTTCTGATTTGGTCAGTTTTGCAAAAATGGAGCCACAGTCACACCGGTTTCACACTGGAAGCATCAGCGGCACGAAAAGGCAGCATGGTTTACTCTCGAACTTCAAAGTGACCCTTTTCACACCGGGGGAGTCTAGGCCGCAGCACGACTTCTTCGCTGTGCTCTTCACTGGACTCGCGAGATCACACGATTCCTCGAGACTTCAGGTCACGATTTGTTTATGCAATCCGCCATTAAATCAAAAAGAAAGAAATAACGTTTGATATCGCTGTTTGATGTCATAGATGATATTGTTCCTCTCCACAGCCAGGACTTAAGCCATGAAAAACACACTGCTGCACTTCTGGAATGATGCTGTGAGTAAATAAGTCGTCGGATCACACGTAAGCTTCATATATATGAAATAACATCACTGCAGTAATTTTATTTTGAAATTTACCAGTGATTTTACCCTGAAACCATGTGTGATTTCCTGTCCAGCCACATATTGACTGTGGAAATTGTTGCATCCCAGAAGCGTCTGGAAATTGCCGCGTCGCTGCTGGTTTGAAACACTCCATAAACTATAATGGATTCTGTTTCAAGCAGTGACATTCCGCTGCCATTCCGCGCCGCCGATGCTTTCAGTGTGAAACCGGGGTCAGGTGTCGTAGTGGCCCCTAACAACGGCTCAGTGCTGACTGATCATATCCTTCAAACGTCACGTCACCATCCACAGTTTGATTCACTGGATGGATGTCTATAACCGAATGACTCCTGGAGTCTGAGTTGTGTGTAGTCAAAATCTAATTTCCCTCTTGGATCAATAAAGTATCTTTGATTGATTTGATTGATTGAGATACAGCTGATCCAATAATAGAAACACAAACATGGTTATGAGTAACCGTTTATTCACAACACGCAGCCAGGGATTCCCAAAGTGTGGTGCGCGCACCCCTGGGGGTGCGCGAGGTGAAAAGTGTAATGGCTGCGGAGCTCAGAGAAGTCTGTCAGATGTCACCATTAGCATAGCCAGAAACTCATTTGTGGGTGGGCCAAAGAAAAAGTAAGAGGGCACAATACATTTTATTGAAAACAAGTATATTTTCGCGCGTGTGTCCTCCACATGTGCCCTAGCTTCATAATAATAATGCGCCGAGCTTCAGCGCTCTGGCCTGCGCACGCCGATATGTTCCGTATTTGATCATTTTTAACAGTGTTGGAGGAATCTGACGGTGGCGAGCCATTCTGGCAGATTGTAATTAACACCCTGTCTCATGCAGGTGTTCTGATGTTGTAAACCTCACACACAGAACATTGTGGATGTAACAAAATAAATCAATAAATGATTCCCATTCAGGCTATTAACAGCGCGCTGAAGATCTGAAGTTCAGAGTGCGTCTGTCAGAGGTCAGACGCATTCCAGTGGAACCACGGCTCACGGGTGCACAAGTGAGCACATCTGGGCTGGGCAGAAGTTTAAATAGCGCCAATAACGAGACGCGGTGACTAAAGCTTGGTGTATGCTTGACACATTCACTTTCCGTGCGGTGATGCAGCTCGCAGATGGAACACTGTAGTGAAATATAGATCGTATATTTATACACTGTAATTAGATCCAGATATTATAATCAGAAGCAGTTGTTTTTATCATCAGGGAGTTTACTTAAACATCTTTCATGGCGGTTAAAACGAAGAGTCGGAGTACCCGGCCCGGAGGGTTACCGGGGTCCCACCCTGGAGCCAGGCCTGGGGTTGGGGCCCGTGAGCGAGCGCCTGGTGGCCGGGCTTTCGCCCATGGGGCCCGGCCGGACCCAGCCCAAACCGGATACATGGGCTCGTCCAACTGTGGAACCACCACCCGCAGGAGGAACATGAAGGGTCCGGTGCAATGCGAATCGGGTGGCAGACCAAGGCGGGAGCCTTGGCGGTCCAATCCCCGGACAAGAAAACTAGTTTTTGGGACATGGAACGTCACCTCGCTGGCGGGGAAGGAGCCGGAGCTTGTGGCAGAGGTTGAGCGGTACCTGCTAGATATAGTCGGACTCACCTCGACACATTGCATTGGCTCTGGAACCCGAGACCTGGAGAGGGGTTGGACACACTACTTTGCTGGAGTTGCTCCGGGTGAGAGGCGGAGGGCTGGGGTTGGCTTTTTGTTAGCCCCGAGACTCTCTGCCTGTGTGTTGGGGTTTACCCCGGGGGACAAGAGGGTAGCTTCCTTGCGCCTTCGGGTCGGGGAACGGGTCCTGACTGTTGTTTGTGCTTATGGGCCAAATATCAGTTCAGAGTACCCACCCTTTTTGGAGTCCCTGGGACGAGTGCTAGATAGTGCTCCATCAGGGGACTCCATTGTCCTGCTGGGGGACTTCAATGTTCACGTGGGCAATGACAGCTTGACCTGGAGGGGTGTGATTGGGAGGAACGGCCCACCTAATCTGAACTCGAGCGGTGTTTTGTTATTGGACTTCTGTGCAAGCCGCAGTTTGGCCATAACGAACACCATGTTCGAACATAAGGATGCCCACCGGTACACTTGGTACCAGGGCAGCCTAGGTCACAGGTCGATGATAGATTTTGTAGTCGTATCATCTGACCTGCGGCCGTATGTTTTGGACACCCGAGTGAAGAGAGGGGCGGAGCTGTCAACTGATCACCACCTGGTGGTGAGTTGGATCAGATGGCAAGGGAACATGCCGCGTAGACCTGGCAGACCCAAACGCATAGTGAGGGTCTGCTGGGAATGCCTGGCAGAAGAACCTGTCAAGACGGTCTTCAACTCCCACCTCCGGCAGAGCTTTGACCACGTCCCGAGAGCAGTGGGGGACATTGAGTCCGAGTGGGCCTTGTTCCACTCTGCGATTGTCGAGGCGGCTGTTGCTAGCTGTGGTCGTAAGGTGGCCGGTGCCAGTCGTGGTGGCAACCCCCGTACCCGCTGGTGGACACCAGAGGTTCGGGGAGCCGTCAGGCTGAAGAAGGAGGCCTACAGGGCGTGGCTGGTCTGTGGGTCTCCGGAGGCAGCAAACAGGTACCGGATAGCCAAGCGGGGTGCAACAGTGGCAGTTGCCGAGGCAAAATCTCGGGCGTGGGAGGAGTTTGGTGAGGCCATGGAGAAAGACTATCGATCGGCTCCAAAGAGGTTCTGGCAAACTGTCCGGCGCCTCAGGAGAGGAAGGCAGCAACTCGCTCACACTGTTTACAGTGGGGATGGGGAGCTGCTGACGTCAACTGAGGCTATAGTCGGATGGTGGAAGGAATACTTTGAGGAGCTCCTCAATCCCACCAATGCGCATTCCGAGGAGGAACCAGAGCCAGGAGACATGGGGATGGACTGTCCGATCTCGGGGGCAGAAGTTGCTGAGGTAGTCAAACAACTACACAGCGGCGGAGCCCCGGGGGTGGATGAGGTTCGTCCTGGGTATCTCAAGGCTATGGATGTTGTAGGGCTGTCATGGTTGACACGTCTCTACAACATTGTGTGGTCATCGGGGGCAGTTCCTAGGGAGTGGCAGACCGGGGTGGTGGTCCCCATCTTTAAGAAGGGTGACCTGAGGGTGTGTTCCAACTATAGGGGGATCACACTCCTCAGCCTCCCTGGAAAGGTCTACGCCAAGGTACTGGAGAGGAGGGTCCGATCGATAGTTGAATCTCAGATAGAGGAGGAGCAATGTGGTTTTCGTCCTGGCCGTGGAACTGTGGACCAGCTCTATACCCTTGCAAGGGTGATGGAGGGGGCATGGGAGTTTGCCCAACCAATTCACATGTGCTTTGTGGATTTGGAGAAGGCTTATGACCGTGTCCCCAGGGGCACCCTGTGGGGGACGCTCCAGGAGTATGGGGTGGGTGGCTTTCTGTTAAGGGCCATTCAGTCCCTTTACCAGAGGAGCGTGAGTTTGGTCCGCATAGCCGGTAGTAAGTCGGACCTGTTCCCAGTGAGGGTTGGACTCCGCCAGGGCTGCCCTTTGTCACCGGTTCTGTTCATCACTTTTATGGACAGAATTTCTAGACGCAGCCGTGGTGTGGAGTGTGTCGAGTTTGGTGGCAGGAGAATCTCGTCTCTGCTTTTTGCGGATGATGTGGTCCTCCTAGCTTCATCCAGCTCTGACCTTCAGCTCTTGCTGGGTAGGTTCGCGGCCGAATGTGAAGCGGCTGGGATGAGGATCAGCACCTCCAAATCTGAGACCATGGTTCTCGACCGGAAAAGGGTGGCTTGCCACCTCCGGGTCGGGGGAGAGGTCCTACCTCAAGTGGAGGAGTTTAAGTATCTCGGGGTCTTGTTCACGAGTGAGGGTAGGAGGGATCGGGAGATCGACAGGCGGATTGGTTCGGCGTCTGCAGTGATGCGGACGCTGAGCCGATCTGTCGTGGGGAAGAGGGAGCTGAGCCAGAAAGCCAGGCTCTCGATTTACCGGTCAATCTACGTCCCAATCCTCACCTATGGTCATGAGCTTTGGGTAATGACCGAAAGAACGAGATCGCGGATACAAGCGGCCGAAATGAGTTTCCTCCGTAGGGTGGCCGGGCTCAGCCTTAGAGATAGGGTGAGGAGCTCGGACATTCGGGAGGGACTCGGAGTAGAACCGCTGCTCCTCCGGATTGAAAGGAGCCAGTTGAGGTGGTTTGGGCATCTGGTCAGGATGCCTCCTGGACGCCTCCCCGGGGAGGTGTTTCGGGCATGTCCTGCCGGCAGAAGGCCCCCGGGTCGACCCAGGACACGTTGGAGAGGTTACATCTCCAATCTGGTCCGGGAACGCCTTGGGGTCCTGCCGGAGGAGCTGGTGGACAAGGCCGGGGAGAGGACGGCCTGGAGCTCCCTAATTGGGATGCTGCCCCCGCGACCCGGACCCGGATAAGCGGAGGAAGACGAACGAACGAACGAACTTTGTATTGACTGAGAGACAAGAAAAGAGAGAGTTGGGATCGTTTAAGAATCTTTAATTTCTATAATTATAAATTCTTACAATCTACCAGGACTAACTCTGTGATGGATGCATATGGATTAGAATGTTATCGTGTTGGTGTGTGTGTGTGTGTGTGTCCAGAATCTCTAGGCTGACGTAGGCGGATCTGGTTGTTATGACTAGGAACCACGAGGCTTCAGAAGCTGATGACATGAGCAGCCATTTTGTGCCGTGACCACGTACCGTCTGGAGCCTCCCGTGTTAAATCAGGAAATGCCAGGTCCTCGGACCTTCAGATGTACTGGAGCTGGTAGAACAGTGGTCACAGCACGACAAAGCCCGTCTGCGGATCGACTCCCAGTAGTAGCGGCAGGCGTCAGCGAGTTCAGCTCTTATTTTGAAGGGACGTCGTCTTGTTGTTCAAACGACGGAAATCTCCAGCTTGACAGTTCTCAGCTTAAAGTAGGAAAGTGCAGCTGGCCAGCCTGCACCTTTCTTAGCGATGACAAGGTGGAACTCCTTAGGAACTCAGATTGAACAGAGCTGAGGTTAAAATGGAACTGAGGATAAAATGGCGTTGCCTTATTTTATATCCCCTAGCTGTTTATAAATCTTAGTAAACCGGATTGGACAACTCCAGTAAACAACCCAGATTCTGCCCTACGACAGACGAAAGTTCTGATTGGCTGAGAACAATGTGTCAGGCGTTTCCATGTTAATGTAAATCAGTCTGTCTGGTGCTGTCCTGTTTATTCATTAAACACATAACTCATGACATCTTTATTTCACAGATCATTCACCTGATTATTATTGATCAACATATGTTTCGATTAGCTTTATCACAAATAAAGTACTTTGATTAATTAAAAGCGTTCTTCTTTTCTTCTTCTGTCTCTTCTCCTGGAATGTAAACATACTGAAACAGGCACCCAACCTTGGCGATTCTTACACGTTGTTACTGTGTAAAGGGGCAGCTGTTAAGGGCAGACAATTAGAATATTCATAACGCTACAACGCGCTTCACAACTTGCAGCGTTTATGGTTCGTGCGGCTCGTCTCTGCGGTGAGCCAATATTCTCCCAAACTGTAGGGGGCAGCATGGAGCTCTACAGCAAGCATCCAACACTAAGCTTCATGGAGCTGTGCCGCGCGCGCATGCACACACACACACACACACACACACTGATTCAACAAGTGCACGCTGCGCTGTGCCGTCAGACTGGAGGCAGAAATGAGCGCTGCCTCCTCTGTGATAAAGACCTTTAAGAGGTTTTATAACATTTTTCATTCAAGGTCAAATTAAGATATTAGCTTCTATTTTGGGATGACGTATTAAAATCGGGTCCGCTCCAGCCATGTGACTCCTCGTGAACCTGAACTCATGTTACTGTAGCATTTGTTATTGCGGTGGTCGACCGTGGTCAAGTGAGCCGTCATTTGTGAGCCGCGGTCAAGACAGCGGATCGCAGATTCAGCCACACCATAAAACAGCAATAAGTCGGTCTGAGGCAAAAGTGAACCTCATGGCTATAGCTTTTCCATCTTTTCCCCTATAGACATTTGATTACACACAAGTAGGTGATCAGCTCAGGTTTATGCAGAGCAGAAGGAAGGAGAGCGCTCTGGCCGCACAGGTTAAACGTTCCTACTTTAAGAAAACCGTTAAATTGCATTGTTTATGTGCTACCTGGGCACTCTAAATATTTATTTAAAATTAAATCAAAAGAAATTGTAATGGTATTGAATGCTTATTAATTACTATTTAAAAAATGAAAGTGATGGGGAAAAAGGTCGATCGTATTTTCTTAACCCTGTCTGTTTAGCTTGACGTCTGATTTTATATATATATATAGCCATGCCCTGATGTGGGGGCTGGGGGGTGCGTCGACGTGGTCGGGACATAGAAGGGGGTGCGCGGCTAAATAAGTTTGGGAACCACTGATCTAAGCAGTCATGAAACAGCTTAAAGGATTTTTACAACTAAAGCTTCATTAGTTCTCATCCTAAAATGAGCTTTGTGTGGAACTCTGGATTAAAAGGTAGCCACAAAAATGGCCACGCTTCATTTTGAACAGGTTTTAAGTCCCTTCATGACCCCTCGCTGTAAACATGCAGGGCACGAGAAAGCTCCAGAGGCTAAGACTGTTCTACATGTTGAACATCTACATTTTCATTTCAGCCTGGAAAGCTGCTGCTGCAAACAGTGAGTGAGGGCTGAGGCGCACGTCTGTCAGGTCAGGTCCCTTATGGACAAATTAAAAGTTTGTTTAGTGATGTGCACCACTTCACCTGGAGCCCTCGGGGTGCCGCTGTGCTGTGCAGGGACTCTCAGACTAAGTTCTCGCGCTGGTTTGTGTTTTGCTGCATATTTCATATGAAGCAGATGAGATCAGGTTTATTAGTTGCAATATCATTGGAAAACTAATCTACTACTTCTAGTGTCTTTGCAAAAATGTTTTTACATGAAGTCCAGATGGAGTTGGGTATGATTATGCAGTGATCTGTGTTTTGCACCAGAAAGAGATCAGAGAGTTGTTTGCATCCTGATGATAAAAACTAAAACCCTAAGTGTGTCACGATGGTCGACTGGGTACGGGAGTTGAGCTTGGTAAGGATGTTAGAAGGCTGGATTATTTGGTAAAGAACTCTGTTCATGGATTTCAATGAAATGATGACTGAGCGAAGAGCCGGTGCGGCGTCTTCCGTATATAGCCTTGGGAGTGACGCGGAGAATGCCGGGAGTTCCCGCGAGGAGCATGCTGGGAAATGTGGTCCAAGATGGAGGCCAGTTAGCTGGGAGAGACCGGTCCGGGGGCTTGGGCTCTGACAAAGTGGTTTCTAACGACACATCTAACCTAGAGAGCAGAAAGATGTTGCATTGTGGTGTTGTCCTAACTACGGTTATTCATACGTGACTGCGGATCTTCACAGGACCAGCTGTGTCTGACTGAAACAGCTACGTGTTGAATAACCGTCGGAAAACCATGCAGTTCCAGGCCGTTCTTCTGAGGGAAATGCTCTGATGTGAATGTACAAACAGGCTGGATTTGAACAGCAGCTAGTTACAAAACAACTTTTGATACTATTTTATGAACATTTAGTTGCTTCAACACCAAGAAGTTCTAAATAAATCCTGAAATCCTCTTTATTTCTCTCTCCTGGCACCCGAAGTGAGCAGATGTTTTTCTTTTCACAACTGCCCTTATCTTCCTGAGGCTCTTTTCCTGTCTCTTCTGAGAGTGAATCTTTGGATTCTTTCTGGAATTAATTAAAAAACGATGGGTCTTGTTCATTGGTTGCCGAACGCCCTTGATAAAGTTTTTACAATCTCTCAGAAGGTTGAGCTCCCACATGCCATCAAGGAACGCACCCAGTTGGATATATTTTGGATTCCTGCAAGGAGTGGAACATCATGTGTCTTTCCTTACCTTCCATTGAGGATGTAGAAGACATTTGGGTCTTTGGATTTATGACTTTCGGGTTTCTGCTGATTGGAGTGGACGATCATCGGATATAATTGGAAAATCTTGGAGCTGTCGGGGGCTACAGAAAAAATCCCTGAGCTCCAGGAAGGTTACTGCCCGGCACTGCGTGCTCAGACTCAGACGTTGCTGAATGTGAATCGAAGGCTGGATGCGTTGTGCAGCAATCTGGCGACTATCCCTCAATTTGCACGCAGGATGGATACCATGATAGAAAATGCCACTGCATGGCTCGGAGGGAACTAAACCCCATTGTTTCCCTGATTGGATACCCCTGAGACCAGTAAGACTGTAAGGGACAGGAAGACGTTATCTCTGGCCTGCTCCAAACAATAAATGTTATCTGAATCCGGCTCCCCGTTCGGCCTTGGCTGAAGACAACAAAACTCCCTGGGGAATGATTACAGACACCCCACCCAACCCATTCCTGATGTGGAACTATGGATCTGGGAGGACGGTCACATAGCCATGAGGACTCATTGCTTGCTTTGTTACCCTAAAGGTTGGTTTATGCTTGACGCGTCCGCGAGGTCCGCGCGGCTCCGCGCGGCTCCGCGCGGAAAAGTTGCGTAATTTTGCGTCATTTTAACAACCACGCCCCTCCACCGCGTCTCCGCACGGCCCAGAATTTCCGCAACGCGCACCTCGGAAAATTTCTAACCACGTGGACGGACGGACGGACGCGGAAAAACATGGTGGACCGGCAAGAACTAGTATGGCAGAGGTTCGTAAATACAGACATTTGTATGATTCAGCTCTCAGAGATCACCGTGATCAACATGTTGTTAATGATTCTTGGAGAGAAATAGCTCGCACTGCCGGAAAAGACGAGGACGCTGTTAAAAATGCTGAAATGCCATGTTGTAAACAACAATTTCTACTTCTACTATGGTGTAGTGTTGATGCATGCCGTAGAGCTCCATGCTGCCCCCTACAGTTTGGGAGAATATTGGCTCACCGCAGAGACAAGCCGCACAAACCATAAACGCTGCGAGTTGTGAAGCGCGTTCCATCCGCGAGCCGCATCACCAAGCGGAAAGTGAATGCGTCAAGCATAAACCAATCTTTAGCCTCCTTCACCCCTCCAGAAAGCAGAGGATGAGACTGCGTGCAACGCCGCAGACTCTCTCACGGTTGAACAGCGGGCTCCTATTGTGGATTTATGTTCATGACTGTGTTCAATTTATGTGTTTATTGAGGTTTTTCCTGATATTTTACCACTGTCCCCAGCTGGGGAGCAAGGTGAAGGGACATTTTTTTTTATCTCTCTCATAACCCTCCCCTAGGTTTTTGTCTCTATCTAGTTTCATTCCTGCATGTGGGAGCGCTGTAAAGTGAACTCTGTTATGTAGAGTCTGTGCGTGTCTAATCTTGGACAGGTTGTTCAGAAACAGTAGTGCCATACTGGAAGGCTGTTTCAATGGGAATAAAAGCTTCTTGCTTATCGCTGAAATGTTCTGCTTCCCAACTTTTTACCACCTTTGAATATTTTGTCATATTCATGATGGCATGTTTAAAATACAGCTCTGGATTTTGTCGGACCAGATTTCACTTCAGTCAGATCTGCTGGAACCTTCTGCATCAGTTTAAGTTTCTTGTTGACTTTGAATTAAGACCTCTGGATGTTGATCATGCTTGTTTACATCACAGGATGTGGCACTCTTTAGTTCCTGACACATTACCCTTTCCTTATCTGCACGGAGATCCTGCAGGAAACGTAGTTCCAATTGAGATCTGATGCATTTTCAAATAGTTCCTTTATTTATGTTGCAGTGTATGAAGTGAGTTATAATCAGGGGTGCAACAAAGATAATGGCTGCATACCAGTTCCTTCTCACGCCGGTGTAATGTCGGTATTCTTGTCGGCTCCACTAAAGCCAACTGCTCCGCACCTGTGCTTTTAAAAATGAACACACTCATTACAAGTTTGTTTCTGATCTGCTCCTACCACGGAGGGCCTGCAGTCGCGGTGGCAGCTCAGACAACGTATTTGTGAACTTGCCTCGCTGCTGCCAATAACTCTGGCTTCAACTATACCTCCGGTTGGACTAAACAGAATCGTGATGATCAAGCTTCAGTAGTGCCTGTCAGGGTTTGCCAGGCCAATTATTACTCAACGTTTTCCTTAACGCAAAAGGATAAATGACAGCCACAGTTGTGTCAGTGGTGGAAAACAAACACTGTTGTTTTTTAGGCTGTAGTGAGCATTTTTGTGGAGCTAACCCTAATGTCTCAGGCCTAGTCCACACGTAGCTGGGGTTTTTTAAAAACGAATATCCGCCCCTCCAAAAACTTGCATCCACACCACTTCGTTTTAAAAAGAAACTCTGTCCACACGTACCCGGATAAATACGTTGTGAAGGACATGCCAGACCTGTAGGCGACAGTACTTCCCCCGTTCTTAACCTCGTCCTTCGTCTGCAGTCTTCCGCAAGGAGCAGTAATTCCGCTTGCAAAAACAAACAAGCAGAAAGCGCTTGGGCAATTGATGGATCGGGTAGTGACAGAGCGCAGCTCTGAAGGCTTCCATGATGCCGGCTAGTGTAAACACAGGTCGCACACGTGATGTCAGCATTTTTTTGTCGCGGAAAGTGACGTTGCGGACCTTAAAACTCCGGTTTTGTCCGTCCACACGCAGACACCCAAAACGGAGAAAACGCAGATCTTCACTTTGGCCGGAGTTTTTAAAAAGATCCGTTTTCGTGTGAAAAAACTCCGTTTTCGTGTGGATGACAGGCCAAAACGTAGAAAAATACCTACGTTTTGGCAGATCCCCGGCTACGTGTGGACAGGGCCTCAGACACACAGAACACACCATGGTAGCACAAACAGAAAACGCTAGGTCTCAAAAAGGACATCCCAAACAGCAGACATCCCACCGTTCATCCCACTATCCCATCATCTACTACAAGTGATATCCTAATTAAACACACATACTGAAGGAGAGCAGTAAAGGAGGAAGATGGAGCATGTAATGTGGATAGTCAGAGAGCGGAGGGGTGAGAAAAAGAAGAGAGACGATTACAGTGAAGGCTTTGAAGCTGAGCATGGGTCTGGGAATCCTAGAGCGTCTTCAGGGGAAAGCTCCTCTCACACAACATCAATAATGAATGAAAGCTATCTTGTTCAGTTGAAGACTGAACCCAACTGGCATACTGATTTGTAACTGTGAACCCTATGTAAAAATTGTATCAGGATGTCTGTTCTGCTTCATTAGTGAGATAAGCTACTGATAGAGAGGATGAAGGAGACTGGAGATGCTGTCAGGAAAGCAAACCCATTTTCACGTTGTTGTAAATGAGGGACTTCTTTTCTTTTCTATCCCACAGAACGCCATCCAGGCTGAAGACTATCAATCACTAACCAGCTCCATAATGTTTTGGACTGTGTGCTTGTCATCTAAACAAGGGGATGGTTTTTAATGAAACTCATTGAATGAACTTAAAGTTCCATAAGTCATCATCACACACTGGTGAAATTACACCTCCGCATTTGACCCAACCTCGTGGGGAGCGGTGAGCTGCAGCCGGGGCTGTGCTTGGGAACTATTTGGAGGTCAAGTATGACCTGACCGGTTCTGAGGCCTAATCTCTCAGTCCCAGGGCAGATACTCTACCAGTAGGCCACTGAGATGGTATACAATCTGGAGTTTTAGAAATTGTCTTATCGTGTACTGTGATATAATGTAGGCAATCTGTCTTTTTTTTGACAAATCCATCCCCCGTTCTCCAGAACACCATGCAATTTGAGCTGAGCGATGTTAGAGTTTGACAACCGCTTAAGGAAAGCCAGCAGGGGCTTCCCACATGCATGATTTATTATCATTCTGGATGCTGTGGAGTAAACATCTCCACTGACTGCAGCTCAGAGCTGTTGCTCTGGCCGCGGCATCGCAATGACAGACTGCTGTGAGGAGCACACACAACATTGTCTCTGTAAGAGAGAGCATGAAGCAATGTCAGAGTCAGAGTCTCCTAACGCAACCCTGCTCATGGCTGCTTTTGTTTACTAACTTAAGGAGGACACCACTGACTTCTCCACGCGTCTTTTACCCCCCACCCACGTACTCGGAGATTTTGAAAATGCTGTGTGAACAAAACCTGGCCGTGTGCAACCGGACCGATGCTACCAAGACCAGGTGGGAATGGGCCAGATGGGAAAAATCCCATGTTTGTAGAGAGACGTTGGGTGGGCTTAGCAACAGAGCTGTGATGGAAAGAAACCACAAATATGGTGTCAGCTCAGGAATGGTGCTCATTTGAAATGGCTCTGCCATTACTTTTAGATTCTTTAGACTTGTGCTTCTCTTTGAGACATGAGCAGATATGGGTATTTAAAGCAACACTAAACATGTCTCCCCGCTTCTCCCTCTGTGATGTACCAAAAGGGTCAATGTTCACCTACATGTTGACCAACATAATAACCTTTCACTTAAAGAAATAAATACACTTTCTGTTTGGCCTCCAAATTCAGAAGGTTCTAATCAGTACTTGTTGACATACAAGAAGACAAAACATCCAGACAGACATTCTCACCCAAGGTCGTGCACTCTCTGCGTAAAAGCCAGACTGCTGATTCCTCACCTTAAATAAAAATCAAACAAGTTCCTACAGGACTTTACAGTTATAAGTTACAATAATCATGTGTTGAATGAACAAGATGTTTAAATCAAATGTTTGAATAACCTGCGCCAGTGATGGCTTTGAAATGAATATTGCTCTCACAGTGATCCATTTCAGATCTTATGATCAGTTTGTGTTTTATTTAACAAGTTAGTTCATGTTTACACTCACACACATTACAATAAGATACATATCAAGGACGTAATTTTTTTTGGGGGGGGAACACATGTACCCCCCAGTTTTTCCAAAGTCAAGTTTTGAACCCAGCACTTTTTACCATCCAAAAACAATATCACGCTATATTAAATTGACACTGGTTGAGCTCTAGGACCAAGTGGGAAACAACCGTTTGTGTTGAAGCCTGTTTCCCATTAGAGCATACTGTAAAGATACCCCCCACCCCCACCCCGTGCCCCCCCCCCCACTTCTAAAGTGAAAATTACGTCCATGATACATATTAAGGTTAATATTCAGCTCACATAAGAGTTTAAAGATTCTCATTCACAAAGTGTTAAACCCTTTTGTATCTGAAGAAGGCGTGGCTTTCTGAGGGATGTTGGGAAATACTCAAAAACCTGTCAGATTCTGATTTGCCAAACTTGGCCAGAACTCATAACATTGTTGTTTATTAAAACAAGAATTGCTTCCCGATTAGTTCAGTTTCTAGCTGACTCTTGAACCGGCCAATTCGGGAACAAACATTTTTGAGACATCTCTTCTGACATCCAGTCAAAAGCCTCTTTGCATGCTGCAAGCTGATACAGCCAGACGGCTCTTTTAACTCATTCACTGCCAATGACGATTGAAGTCGTCATTTGCATTTTTTTTTACTGTGTGGGCATCGGAACGAGCCCCCGCACCGTGAGAACAAACATCTCAGCTCTAAAGCCGATTTTCATTCGCGTACATCACACGTCATGTGATCAGGAAGCAGAAATTCCATGTGTTAGTTCGTTTTGGGCCGCTGCTGTAAAAAAAGTGAGGCGCGAACTGAAAAAGCTTCTGCCGATCACAATTCAACAACAGATTGTGAAAGAATGGATAATACTCGAAATCCGCGGATTCTTCCTGATGTAAGAGGTGAGTCTCCGTTTTGTTTTGGTTGTTTTGGCGTCGACATCATCCTAGAGTGCAACGTTCTGTGACTCTTAGATAAACAGTAAAAACGGTGAGAAACGCTGGCAGCGAAGGGCTTTACCCATCAGGAAACGGCTGGCAGCGAATGAGTTAAGAGCCATACATCAACCTTGGACGTTGACAAGCATTCCAGCTTCCTGTTGTGACTCGGAGAAATCTCAAGACCAGATGGGTTGTATCAGAGCTGACCTACGGCTTCAGGTACCTTGAGGTCAAGGTTCAATCCTAACCTCTGACAGTCTGGATCTACACTGGGGGTCTCCACAAGGGTATTGTAGGCACAACAGATTGCGTCTGATGGCTTTTATCAATAACCAACTCTCTAGTTTATAACCACACAACAAAGTCTTTTACACCCAGATTTCACCAGTTCTCTCAGATACAAAGAAGGTTCTGCCAAAACATCTAGATTCCATCACACCACCTCACACATCACATTACATCACCTCCCATCCACCACATCACATCTCATTATCCATATCTTGTCATGTATAAATTATTAGTTTAGTAAAAATAATTAAATTCATTTTATAAACTATATAACGGACTGTGTCTGAATTAATACGAAGTGTGTTTATGGTCCCTGAACAAGTAAAAATAACTATAATCTTCTGATTAAACATCAAAGATCAATCAGGTTGATATTTCATATTTTTATGGAATCATCACATCTTATTGGTCATAATTAACTAATGTATTCCAATAGAGCTCCGGGAGTTGACGTCACTTCTCCCTGCATGCAACAGTTCAAATCGAAACGGCGCCATATTGGCATGCAGAAGCCGGCAGCTGGACTATTTGTTTTTGTCAGAAAACTCAATCAAACGGGAAATATGGTAGATTCCTGTTGTGCCCCAGGATGCAGAACAGATGCGGACGACATAAGGAATGAGCCATCTACAGGATTCTCCAAGATCCGGAGCGCCGCAAACGTTGGATCATTGTAATTAAAACGCGCTAGTGACCGGGCTTAAATGAAGCTGTGGGATCCCGAGAGTAAAGGTTTTCGCTTATGCAGCGACCACTTCATATCAGGTACTTAAACCAACGTTTCCCTCAACTGTGTATGGTATTTATTTTAAATGCTTTAATTACGATTCTTTGTGGGCTTCCTAAACTTGTTCTGGCGTGGCTTTTTCCGTCTTATTACTCATAGCAGCAAGTAAATGTCATGTAAAACGTTGCCTCGTGTTTCTGCGTGCTGCCGTTTCCGTGTTTTATGATCACAGCAATTAACCGGCTAAGCTGCATTTAATTTTAAGCAATGGTTGATCAATTGTCAGATCACACATAAAAAGCACTTTGGATTGCTATTATCTGTCTCAACGAGACAGATCTCAGACAGATCCTGAGACGCTCCTGCCTGACATTTTTATTTTATTCACGGAAAAAATCAAACTAGTGATTTCTCTTGGTGTTCAGTTTATACATTCAAACAACACATCACTCTATTTAAACTACTTACGAGTAAATCTGTTATTTGTCCATCCATTTTCATCCGCGTATCTGGAGTCGGGTTGCGGGGGCAGTAGCGTCGAGAGGCCCAGACTTCCCTCTCCCCAGTCACCTGAGCCAGTTCCTCCGGGTAAATCCCAAGGTGTTTCCAGGCCAGGTCCAGTAAGAAGTCCGCTCCGACAGCTTCTGGCGTTTTTAAAAAGTATCCCAGGGGCACGGTAAGGGTCGGAGATGTTTAGTCTATTTAATTTCTGACTATATAAAACGATTTCTTCAGTTTTAAAGTGTGAAGTAAACTCCGACGAAGTAAAATCCAAGCCGATCCGGTTCATGTTCATGTTTACGATCCATGTTTGTTTACCTTTTTTCCTGCTAATATGGCGTCTACTAACTGAGAGTCACGTGGGGTCCGGAGCTCTATACACCCTCCTACTTCTACAACTGTTGTTAACAACCCTGTCATGGTCAGCTAGCACTAACAACGAGCTAACACTAACATGAGCTGACGGATCCTATAAAGCCATGAAGTTAAAAGATCCACACTGTTGGACAAAAATTTTATAGTTACAAATCCAGTAGCAACAAAGCCAGGCTACCATCAGTCCGTGGTTTAGTAGCCTCTTTTTGCTTCCTTAAACTAGTTAATAATGTTAACTTTTGTTTTAGCTCTTGGCTTCACCTCCAAAGATGTTACTCTCCTATTTTTACTTCCAGGCTCCACCATGATGCCAACAAAAGAAGCAAAATTCTTCTCATCACAAAATTTGTTGCTCTGATTGGTTTTAGCGCTGACCAATTGCGTGTGGAAACCATTTGAAAGACAAACGCAGATTCCACCTCTACGACTGAGCACTGTCTATGGGTCATGTCGAGACTACATTTACATGTATAGTGTTGCTTGCCAGTCCAGCATCCACCTGCTTCCGTCATTACAAAATACAGTAAAAATATCCTGGCTGAAGGAACTAAAGGAATGATGATGACTGTCATAAAATTAAAATACTGAGACGGGTTGTGACTGAATCTGAGTCACTGTCATCCAGCTCAACTCCACACTTATGCCATGAGGCTTATTGATTCATTTAGCTCTTAAACCTGTGGGAGGAACACAGTGATTTTACTGAATTAAATACACGTTCAGTTCCCTTACAAAACTGTCCACGAAATAATGATGACACAGTCTGCCACATATCTGAACAGGTGATAATTCGTGATGATGGGATGTGAATTGTGAGGGAGCGAGGTGTCCTCAGCTTTTCATCTCATAACTATTTTAACAGGAATGAAAGTTGAGATTCCTCAGCAGCAGAAGGCATTTAGAGGGCATGTTATTCTGCTGTTGTAATTTGCAGTGCAGATGACATCACTCTAATCTGAATATTCCTCTGGTGACCAAGGCCCAGGGCTCATTCTGCATGATGGCACTGTCAGTCCAGCTGCTTCCTGTACATGTCAAACCAAATGTATGGAGTCCCTGTAGACTCTCACATTTTATCTATTAAACATAAATGGAGGAGGACTTAAACCGATAACTTTATGTTAAAAGCTTTGGGGAGGGGTTGGGGGGGCTGAGGAAACAACATTATTATACACAATGTTTCACCTTTCAAAAACTTGCATTGTTTTAGTTCCTTTTCCAGCCTGGACCTGCAGACCGTAAGAGCAATAACTATTAAACTCAATAATTTTATGCAATCCTTCTAGTTAAAGGTGCAGTAGGAGAGTTTTTTCTGAAACTTTTTTTTTCTATGTTGCTTGAAATGCTCTTCATATGATGACAACCAATAAATTTGCTTTGTAAATAAATACAAATTGTCATCGGCTCTGAAACTCACAATCCTGGAAAAACCTCGTCCAGTCATTGTGAAAGTTCCATTTATTAATGATTGGATCATGGTCCATCCATCAAACTGATCCCAGTGCTTTATGTGCACTAATCGCGTGTTCTCTGCTCAGAGCAGCTAAATGGGACGCTAGAGCTGGGTTGCCTACATGTTTAGAGGTTTAGAGTCGGGTCCTGTTGGGAACTGTTTAGGTGACAGAGCTGATGTCTGTGACAGACGTTGCAAAGTTGCAATGTTAAAACCTACCTACCTGGTCACTCCACATACGTGTTTCATGAGCATTTTTTTAACTCAAAAGTACCCCTGAAGGACTTAGTTGTTCGTCCTTTTATCAAAACATATGTTTAGCCTGAGAGGGTTAACTCTGTTGCTTGTGTGTGTGTGTGTGTGTGTGTGTGTGTGTGTGTGTGTGTGTGTGTGTGTGTGTGTGTGTGTGTGTGTGTGTGTGTGTGTAGGGTTATGCTGTTTTGTTGAAGTTAAGAAAAAATCAAGAAAACTAAAAACTGCCTTGTTTTTCACCATAAAAACACCACACTATGTTTCTAGCATACTAACTTCTCACATGGCTCTCACATAGCTTGTTCAGCATCCCATATCATATCTTTATTTAATGTGAATTTCTGTAGAGGATCACAGTGTAGGGTGACAGTTTGTCCCCACAGACCAGAGTTTCTCATTATTCCTGCCAATGGAAGTTTGATCATCATCAATGAGGTTTATAAACTTTGTTTTAAACAACAGCTGATGATTGTGAATACTCTATCTGATTTCGTAATTTTGTTTTTTTTATTTTGATCCCTATTAGCTGCAACATCTTGCTGGAATTGAAACAAGCCAACATGTCGCTCACCAAATATTTTTACCACAAACAAAAAACAACAATACAAATAAAACATCCCACACCTACTGACACATACTTGTCTCTGATCTTTGATCTAACCCACTTTAACAACGTGATGTTCTCACCTGCTTTAACGACGTGATGATCTGACCCGTTTTAACAACATTGTGTTCTGACCATCGACATATACACTGGACAGTTCGTTTCCATAGGCTCCAATTATAAGTTTTTGTGCCAAAATGGGAGGTGTCCACCACCGCCATTTTGACCGTGTCACAGCTTCCATCAAACCCAGACAATTCCAAAAAAGGGAAAAGAGGTGGAGCTGAGGGTGGGGCTGTAAGGCTGGGATCAAATGTCAACACTCGTCGAACGGAAGCGATGTAGCTACAAGCTAACCCAATGGCAAAAAAAAAAAAGTGTTATGGTGTGAATCAACAAATAAGGAGCTGTGTAGACATGATAACCAGAGAAGTCATTTTGAGGCTCTATGAGATCGGAACACTTAGCCAACCAGGGGTGGACTAGTATAATAATTCAGCCCTGGTATTCTCCAGTTCCATATCCAAGGGGCGATCGATGGGGTGCGCCGACAATGACCAAAAACACATCCACCGGTCCCAGAGCACACCGGCCATGGGATTGTTCAACACTCGCAGATTGCATGTCCGCCTCTGTAGCTAACTGCCTAGCATAGTGGTGACAGCATCATTATGTGGTTCTGATGCACAAAGGGAAGGACGAGCTGCTGAAGTGGTCTCTGATCTCCATTCCCCTATTTCTGAGTACTTTTAGGTCAAAAAAGCTTTTTGTCTTTCTGTACATTATTCCTCTTCACCTGAAACCTTCAGCTAGATGGTTGAAACTTGGACTAGATGAGTGTTCCAGCAAACACTCATCAGAACTGATGTGGTATGTGTTTAGTCCAAAGTTGTTTTTTGAGCCAATCTATGACTGGCAAGGCACAAAACTGCTCAGTGGCAGACCTGCTGAGGAGTGTAGCTAGACCATCGACATATACTGGACAATTCATTTCCATAGGCTCCAATAACACGTTTTTGAGGCTAAATGGGAGGTGGCCACCACCGCCATTTTGACCATGTCACAGGTTCTGTCAAGCCCAGACAATTCCACAAAAGGAAAGAGAGGTGGAGCTGAGGGTGGGGCTGTAAGGCTGGGATCAACTGACGACACCTGGTCGAACTAGCTACAAGCTAACCTGAAGCTAACCCAAAGCTAACACGGAGGTGGGAGCTAAGCTAACGGAGGTAGCAACCTAGCTACAACCAGAGTAAACTGTGCACAACACCAGAGCTTCTGAGTCAGAGATACGCCGGGCTGACCGCTGGGTAAAACCGGGTGGAACACAGAGGTCTCCCGAAAGCTGCTGAAAGCCGGCAGCCCGCGCAGCAGACAGAAGCCGCGATCAGACAGAGATGCGCTGAGCTGCGGGGAGGGGAACCGGGTGGAAAACGTCGGTCTCCCGAGAGCTCCACAAGCCAATAGTCGGAACCCAGCTCCACCAACATGTTATATTTCAACCCATTTTCTAAAGTGCAGCATTATGTTAAATGCACTGGGGTTTACCCTATTACATTTAAATTTCATGGTTAAACAGTACATGTTAAAATCTAAGCTCAGCTCGGCAGTGACCTAAAATACATAAATATAATTTTACTTACCGAAAAAAATGAAGTGGAGACTCCTTGGACGCTCTATTAGTGCAATTAATGCCACAGCAAGTCATTTTGTCCAACAATTGCACAAAAATATCCAAAAAAGAATACACAAACACAGAGACTCAAAATCCCGGAGCAGTTTCCAAGCCAGACCGAGGCCTTTCCACGGAGCTAGCTCTGCGGTCACGTGGGTCTGATGCTCATTAATTATACAGAATTTTAGGCTTTTAATACACTTAAACAGAAGAGTGAGAAAAAATTCACCCTCCTCAGAGTTGTCATGAGTTTAAACTAGATAATTTAAACCAAAAACATGTTTTGGTACCAGGCTGTAAACATGTTTATTCCTGCTGCGAAAGTGGTATTTTTAACATGGGAGTCAATGAGGATTTGTTCGCTTCTGACACCAGCCCCCAGCGGATGAGGGTGGAACTGCAATTTTTGGTACTTCCGGGTTGGCCTCAATTTTTGAGCAGCATTGTGGGGGCTTGAGCTAGACCAACATGCAGGGCAAAAATAATTTAGCTTTGGCTACCGTCTGTCTAGTTTCGCGACTTCTGTTTAGCTCAAAGGACTAAAAATAATTAAAACTTCATATCTGATTATCCATCGTCACTGTGAGTGACAACTCTATAAATGTAGCAAACTCATTTTGTGTGAGAGAAAATGCATAATGAATCTAAACTTGTTAACTATAATCTCAGGCAAAAGTTTTCAACTAAGTTAGAAGGTTTCCTCCAGGTTGGGAGTGAGTCTCTGACTCCAACAGGAGGTCTGGGGAGTTATGGTGTTGCTCTTAGGATGGAGGAGAGATGCACCACAGGATCAAGACCTCCTCTTTTTTTTCTCCCCATGTCCTGTCTGGCTGTGAAGCAAACAGAATTGATGTCTGAATGCTGGTGACAAACCTTACAGATTTACTCTCAGGTGGAGCATCAAAGCTTCTACTTTAATGCCACGCCTGATACTTAAAACTTTATTGTTATCGTTTTTGAATGCTTTGTAATTCTGACCAGATACGCAGTCAGAGGTAAAAGAGAAAGGAAAACACAAAAGGTGGGGAGAGAGAGAGAGGGGGGGTGGGGGTGGGGGTGGGGGGGGTGGGGGGTTCCACAAAAATAAACAATTGTGAACAAGAGTCTGCTTCTAGACCTGCAGAAAGAGAAAGTAGAGGAAAAATGGGACACACAACAACACAGCAAGAGCAAGCTATCACTGCGTCAACTTGAAGAAATATACAATCACCATTGTTTAACTGAACAATCACACGATGATAAATCACAGTGCATTTAGTGGCAACGACAGCCTTAAGACATGTGTTGAACGTGCCCAAGCCCATACTTATGAGAGCACCATGTGAGCACCTGTGTGTGTACATGCACTTGTTTATGTAAGGTTTCTCTATAAAAGCGTCCAATAGAGAGTGTGAGGGGCCACAGATCTGCCCCCAAAAGATGTGCAGGAGATGGAGGGAGCTCCAAGTCCCAGAGATCCAGGCGCTGCCCTAGAACACAGGAACCCCAAGGGGACTGCAACCAGAAAGGCCCTTGCCCCCCTCGAGAGGCGCAGAGGATTGCCCCGGGGGGCCACAATCAGCAGCTGGCAGAGTCCCGGGTGATATCAGCGGCAAGCCCACAGGTCCGCCTACAGTCTCCCACCCCCTAGCCGGCCGAGCGACCCAGTGGCGACCACCCCCGCTGAGGACCCAGCAGAGCCCAGGGACCCAGACCCCACCAGGCAGCCACCGGGATTGATCAGGCAGACGCCAAAAATCTTAAACCCCCAGACCCGGTTGCCACGAACATTCAGGCAGACCAAGGCAGTGCACTCCACACCAGGGGTGGCAGTGGGAGGGGAGACGAAGATCTATATAATCAAAAGAAGTCTCAGGTGAAGGGAGGAGTCAAAGGCCCCACCTGACATATACAGTCATACACAAACACAGTCACACTCTCCCTCCCTCATGCTCATACATACACATGCAACCAAAGACTTACAAAAATGCACGCCGGACACCCACACACTCCCCATACACACCCTGTTCACTCTGGTCCCGGTACTGCTGCACATGGGGTACAACCATTACCGGTTCCCAGAGTGACCCTTTCTGCTGGGGTGCTGATGAGCAGGCTCCCCCACCCAACGCTGAACACAGCAACCCACCACCCCAGACCCCAACCAGATGGCCAGATCTTCCTCTTAGCCTCCAGCCCCAGGAAGCCAAGCAACAACAGAAGTGTGCTAAGACCCCTAGTCTCCCTCCGCCTGCTCCATTATGGTGTTAGTGTGTGTTGATGAGGTGTATTCCATGGCTGTGGTGAGTGGGCAGTGCGGGCATTGTCTGGCCTATGCCAGCTGATGCCACCGCACCACCCCACTTGCACCCACAGCCCTCAGTGTCTAAGTGCAGTTTAAAATTGGAAGTGGGCACCGGCACTCGGGAGGAGGCTGAGAAATCCCCCTGCTAAATGCCGTTGAATGTGCTCACTTCCAAGGCCCTAAGTGTGTGTTTGCGTGGAAATTCGTTGGTGGAAGTGTTTAAGGTGCAAATAAAATTGGGGGGCAGGTTGCCACAGGAATGGGGAAATGGGGTCCATACCCGCACTCCCTGACTTGTCCATCCCCCAAGGTCCTGTGTGCATGTTTGTGTGATGATGTGAGGGAGCAGGAAGGGAAAAATATGTGGGGATGGGGAGGAATGGCTGTTGGGCTTAGCCCTCCAGGGAGCCAGCTCCCCCACTGGCCCCAATAGGCACCTCTGTTGTCGAAATGCCACCCAGGGCATGGAGACCTCAGCCCATCTTGCCAGTGTCCAAAGCAGCAGCATTGCAGAGCCTCACAGAGTCCGAGGGCACCAACCCAGCCCCACCCCAGCAGAATATCTACGCCCATCCCTGCATTTGCACAACTTCCAGAATATATAAGACATAGGGCATCTAGGTAAGGTTGGGTCCTCCCCCTCCTGGACCTCCCCCTCCCCTGTGATGGGAAAGCAGAGGAGCCAAGGTCTACCCGAGGCCCCTGAACCCGGGCCAGGTACTGCGGCATGTTCCTGCCTTCTTCCCGGCAGCATACATTTCAGTTCCCGACCCCCAAGGCCCCGCCCAGATCCCCACACGGGGCCGGCCACCCCCACACCCCGAGCCCCCAGGCCCCCACCCAGACCCGCCCGGGGCAATGCAGCTGCCAGGCAAGACCTCCTCTGTGTGTGAGGGACTGTAGATCCCCTCTGATCTGAGAGCATCTTGGGACCTCCCAGGAGGTGTGAGAGTGTTTTTTGGAAAGAGGGCTGTGGTTTTCTCCTGGAGCTGGTACCTTCAAGACCTGACTTTGGATAAGGTGAAGAGAAAAGATGATGGATGTCCATGTCTTTGTTTTAGTTAGTGGGTTAAAAGTCCACCTGGAACAAGAAGGTTTAAATAAAAGACTGAAGACCCCAAAATGAATCTGACTTTCATGCTAATGAGTGGATGGAAGCTTCTGACCACAGCTATCCCCAAAGCTACTGAAGATGTTTATTTTTATTCAACTTGGTGATGGACCTGTTTCTTTAAACACCCTCCTTGGACAACTTTTCAGCTTAAAACTGTTCAGCAAATCTTGCAGGGTCTGCCCTCAGTAGCCATGGCAACAGGCAAGGCCGGATTAACCATATGGGCAACTGGGCAATTGCACACGGCCCACGAACTCTAAAGGCCCCAGGGCACGAGCAAAATACTGTATCTGTAATTTCCCGCTTTATGAGGACTATGGTGACCGTACGTTCCGTTTTCCCCAGACATGTCCACTTTTCACTCTCTGTCCGGCGCGTCCGGACTGCGGGTTCTTGTATTGATGAAAATGTCCGGTTTTTCATCCAGGAGCAGGGATCGAATTATGGGGGAGCTGTATATCCTACACATCCAGGGGAGCCGGAAAAAAGTTTTCTACCTATATTACATCATTTATGGACTCTTTTGAGCAGAGAGCACAGAGAGCGGCACAGCGCTGCGTTGTTGCGCAGCGATCCAGGCAGCTGCATCCAGCGCACGGTCCATTCTCAAAGTGGCGCAACCAAATAACTATAATTAGCACACGATCGTTCATGTCTGCACATGTTCTCTACTTTCTGTCTTATTTGTGCCTGAAGCGCTCTGCCACTGTGGAGCTCATCACCTGTGCTGCCGTGATTTCACCTCACCGACGCAGCATCGAAACGCGCTCTGCGCTTTGCGGTCAGGAGATCCCTTTGATCTGCTCAAAAGTAACTGATGAGGCGAAAAAGTAAGAATCCAGGCAGCAGTTTTTCTGGAAAGTTTAGGGGAGATGCAGGAAGATGAGAGACAGACAGGGCAGGAAATGGTTAAATAAAAACAAGAAAACAAAGTAAAATGTAGGTAGATTTATCTCCACTACACGTTTTTACCAGTAAAAAACAAAAAGTTATACATATGTCATATTTATACATCTGATACAATTCCGATCACCTTCTAAACTCAGTCACACACCCAGGGCCGTTTCAAGACATTTTGGGGCCAAGGCAACACCCCCCCCCCCCCCCCCATAACTGGGCTCCCCAGAGGCCTCTGTGTAATCCATACCCTCTCCAGGAGTATTAGTTATACAGTGTTTATAAAGCCCCTCAGACATTACCGACATGTTCTAATATTATCAGATGAAAAACTAAATTATCAGACACGCTGTCTCATCTGCTGCTTTTCTAAACTTGCTAAAAGTAACAAAACAATTTGAAAGCCACTATTTGTGGATTCTCTGAAAGTTTCCATGGAGTGTGTGACAACTTATTTTTTCATTGATCCTATCGTCTAATCTCCCAGCTGAAACAAGCATCCTTAATAATCTGTGCACAGGAAGCTTGCCGATGCTGTAGTAAAACAAAAGGTATAATAATTTATTATTAATAAAACCTTGTTGCAGCACTAAAGCAGAAAAATCAGATTTTGCAATAAATATGCTAAATATTTATATATGAATTGTTTTAGAGCCCTTTTATTGGCAGAATCTGATATTAATTTAGTTCTCACAAAAAATGTGTCCCAACGTGGTTTGTGTGGCGTTGCCATAGTGTGACATCATAGGCACAGATCCCCTGTCCTCTTGTTTGGAAATGGAAACATGGTCACCCTATTAAACAAACTATCCACCCGGGCTTTTGCGCTGCACAGAGACGCTTCGCTGACTTCGAACGTCAGTTGAGAGTCAGTCTCATGCAGACTGACCAATGAAGAGAGGGCCTCAAGTTAAGACCCTCTCCTCATTGGTCAGTCCACACGAGGTGGATCAAAGGTTACCCTGAGCGGGTTACGTGATGTCAGGCATTCAAGTATTGAGTATATTTACTGCATATTACAGTAAAATATTCTGTATGTGACCATATTATGGTGATCCTTGGGTCGTGATGATGGGGCCCTTGAATATTGTTGCCCAGGGTACAACAAAGTGTTAATCTGGCCCTGGCAACAGGTGATAGAAGAGTAAAAGTGCTTATGAAGCAGCAGTTAGAAATGCTGAGGAAGCAGCTTCTCTCAGACCTTTTCACCCAACCTGCTGGAGAGACGCTGTGAGGACAACAGTAGCAGGAACCACTTTATCCAGTTTCATCTGATTCAAATCCACTCAAACTTGCTTTCCCTGCACACTGATAGGACTGAAATAACCAGATAATGTAAATATTTTATAAAGCAACAAACCCAATGGCGCATGGCTCACCTTGTAGCTGTCACCTTTCTCGGAAGACTGGGAAAAGCATGGAGCCGCAGTTAAAGTTTACCAAAGTGACATACTTTAGTGAAGTTTGTTAGTTCCAGCTCAGCAGAAAAGAACAGGTGGAAGTTCTACTTCCACGGCCGTAAAGTTGCTGTCAAACTTTCTGAAATGTGAATTCTTACGTGAAATAATGGCTGGAAAGCACCATGCTGCAGCTCTGATGGTGAATACATTAGCAGCTGAAACAAACCCAGATTTTCTTCATTTCCTTTTTATTGCTTACTACAACATTTTTCCCTACATTTACTTTTTGCTGTTTTGAGTGTTTTTTAAAAATGAAGCAACCACAAAATTTTCTCTCCTCTATACTGCTGCTGTGTTTTTATTTATGCAGAGAGGGGGTGTTGTTGAAATGCACTTGAGTTTTTGTTTTATTTCCAACAGAAGGAAAAGGGTTGTGTTTCTGCTCAGTGATGGTGTTTTCTTCCTGTCTGCCACATCAGCAATTAAGACAAGTCTCAATCTGTTTACCAGAGTTAGATTAGGTTTTAAAAAATATATTTTTAAGACTAAATTTAATTAGAAAATCAGGCCAGAGGCTTCCAAGACACATCCAGTGTTATCTTGTTGTTCTGTCAAGAGTGAAGGCGGTAAAAAGTGCTGCCACCTAGCAGTCGAAGTTTGAACTGTACCACAGGTAATGTTTGCATGTGACTTCTTTTTTTAATAAATTTTTTGCAGAATACTACACATAGACATACAAATATAAAAGTAAAATATAGTCTGCTAATGGATCAGTAGTAGAAAATAGCAATGAGATATAAAAAAGGGACATCCCAGGGTAACCTAACAGAATGGCAGAAAATAATGCTCAAGATCACACAAACTCTGTAGGTCAAGAATACACTAGTGAGAATTGTGCAACTTTAATCAACTTGAGAAATGGGCTCCAGATTACATCAAAATTTCCTGAATGTCCATGCATTGATAATCTAATTTTTTTTCAAGCTTTAAAAAGTGTAGAACCTCTTTCAGTCATTGTGTGTGTGTGGGTGTCAAAGTTGATATCCATCTTAAAGGCCCAATGTGTGATATTTCATCTTATAAGTTATCAAATTTCTTGTATCACATTCTCAAATTTGTTTTTTTTAATGATAATTCAAACAAGCATTTATTCTAAGCATTATTATTAGCTTTATATTTTAATATTTTAGACAAAAGAAGCAGACCGGTGCTCCATATGGCATGCGCCATCTTAAAATACAGTGACCTTTTAGGGACATACAACATATTAAGCTTCGCATTTGATGTTTGCGTTTTTAAATGATGTAACCTCAAATAAACAGCAGGGGGCAGAAGTGCGCCTTGTAAGCATGCAGTCTGACAAAGTAACTAAGAAGAAGAAGAAACTAGCCACACCGTACTTCTAGCGATGGAGGATCACACATATTCTACAAGCAAACTTGAGAAACGGGATAGTTTGAAAGCGCTTGAAAGCGCCGATCTTCTAGACTTTATTGCAGCTCTGCCTCTTCCTCTTGTGCGTGGGACGTTGCGGCTGGTTTGAGCAAATTCGGCTCCTTCATCTTGGGATGCTTGCCCTGCTTCTGTTGCATGTCTAACACCTCTGCCTCTCTGTGCGCTGGCACACGTCTGTCCTCTCCCTCTTCCTCTCCCTCTTCCTCTCCCTCGTCCTCTGTCTGTCTCCACTGATGAACCATCGGATGATATCTGACTCTGTTTACGGAGAGAAAACAATTACAGACTACACTACCTTGTATATTTCCAAAATGGCAAATAGAAATATAACATTTCTCAAATAAAATGAACAAAATATTGTCATTTTTTGTAGTCAGAAGTCATCACTAACTAGCTGCCGTTTGCTATTAGCAAACATAACTGACATAAAAAAGTTTTTCTTATTCAAAACCTATTTAGATTAAATTAATAAAATAAGTTAGATGAAAACAACTAACCTGTTCGCTGACTTGAAAGCTGGAATTAGATGATGACATGCTGCCGTTTACAGCAACACGATTTTGTATTGTATTTGTTATATTTGTTAATAAAGTTTTAAATAATGATTAAAAAAACCCTTTTTGATCCTCGGGGGCTCCAATAGCTGCAATACCGACTCTAAACTGCGTGGTGCTAAAGAGTCGGATCTTTTTACTATGATTTCTGTGAATTTCACACACGGGGCCTTTAACAGGATCAGTCTTCTAGCAAGAAGTGTGGTAAATGCTATGGCGTCTTTATAGAATACATCTAACATGAGCTGTCCCTCTGCTGGACTCATTCCTGAATGTATCCATCCTCGCCTCTCCCAAAGAAAACCTAAACATCTTCAGCTCTGCTGCGTCCACTTCTGCTTCCTGTCTTTTTCTCATGGACAGTCTCTGAACCAGACGACATGGCTGCTCTCACTACTGTCTTTTACACTTGAAACCCCTTTATCACACCTGACACTTTTCTCCA
Source organism: Nothobranchius furzeri (assembly GCF_043380555.1). NCBI lineage: Eukaryota > Metazoa > Chordata > Actinopteri > Cyprinodontiformes > Nothobranchiidae > Nothobranchius > Nothobranchius furzeri. The sequence continues at coordinate 25,191,720 of NC_091751.1, read as the reverse complement.
CCCATTCCAACCTGCTTCACACACATCTTCACCTCTTTTCCACCCTCTCCATATCTTTGGACCGTTGATCCTAAGTCCTTAAACTCCTCTACCATCTTTACTTCCACTCGCTGTAACATCACCATTCCACTTGTGTCTCCCTCATTTACACACACATTTTCTGTCTTGATGTGACTAAACCACATATTCACCTGCACCCTTCTCTCTACTAATCACTATGTCATACCACCTTTCACAGGATACACTGATTTCCCTCTTTCCCATTCACTCTCTCTTTCTTTACATTTTAAATCACAATTGTCTACTTTTTGCTCATTTTAAATATATTTTTAATCATTTTCTAAATTCTTTTTCATATTTTTACATATTTTGCTTTTGTGAAGCGCCTCGTGATTTTTGTCTTGAGAGGCGCTATAGAAAATATCTTTTCTTCTTCTTCTTCTTCTTCTTCTACAAACATCCTAGTCAAAGGATACTCGCTTCTGACTAAAGCTTACCTTCCACCACTCTTACCCACCACTCATCTGGCAACGCGGTTACGCTCTCCAGCACCCAATGGCATGTTTACATGTTCATGTCAATGAAATACACTCTCACCCTGATCCATGACCAGGGGTGGACTGGGATCAAAATTCGGCCCTGGAGTTTTCTCTTCAGACCAGCCCACTACATTAGCCGCGGACACTTCGTAGAAGTCGGCAAAATTTTCAGCGTCTCCTCTCTGTATACTGCAAAGGATAGTCATATTCTGTGATAGTTAACAAATAAAGAATGTAAATTAACTCAAGGACTAAAATTGACAGCTATATCAATCAATCAAGCAATCAGTTTGTATTCATTATAGTGTCAAATAACAACAGATGTTGTGTCATGACTAAGGGTGGGGCAGCAAGACTAATGGGAAGAGCCCTGGTGCTACCTTTAAAGTTTTTAGTCTGTGACTGTAAAAATCTTGTATGTACACCCAGTGTTAGTTAAAAACAGACCCGGACAATAAAAACTGTTGACTTGAAGAAAGCTTTTGATGTTATCGATCACTTGAGGTTACTTCAGAAATTACATCAGTATGGAATAAGAGCACACCAATGGGTTAGATGTTATTTAAAGAATAGAAAACAGTTTGTCCAACTAAACAACACTAAATCAGAACTGCGGGAGATTCATTATGGTGTGCCACAAGGGTCGGTCCTTGGACCTAAACTGTTCATACAATTTATTAATGATCTTGTAAGTGTATCTAAGCTACTCGGTACTGTTTTATTTGCTGATGACACAACATTGTTCTATTCAGGGTCAGATATTAATGAAGTAACTAGAGTGATAAATGACGAACTGATAAAAGTTATCAACTGGTTTGACATAAACAGACTTTCACTGAATCTTAAAACAAATTTTATGTGGTTTAATGACAGAGACAACAAAGATGTAACAATAAAAATAAATGGAATGGACATTCGAAGGGTGAAAGAAACGGAATTTTTAGGAGTCATGTTTGATGAAGCTATCACCTGGAAGTCACACATAGGTTATATCAGAGGTAAAAATGCCAAAGCCATTGCAGTACTACATAAATTTAAGTTTTTACTGAATAGTTCTGGATTGCTGACATTGTATAACTCACTAATTGTTCCATACTTGACTTACTGTGTAGAAATATGGGGATCCACATGTAAAACTCATACACAACCACAACTTTTCTGATTCTACAGAAAAGAGCATTGAGAATCATTAATAACAATCACTAGAGATCCATCCAATCCGTTATTCATCAAATATAAACGACTGAAATTTTATGATCTAGTGAATATGAAAGTATTGCAAACAATGTATAAAGCTAAAACCAATACGTTACACATCAACATTCAGAAAATGTTTGAAAAAAGAGTCAGTAATTATTTCTTAAAAGGAACTGAAGTATTTAAAAAAAACGAAGTTTAGAACCAGAGTGAAGGAGATGACTATATCTGTAAATGGTGTGAGAATATGGAACAACCTTACCTAAGGCATAAAAGAATCAGTCACTAAATATATTTTAAAAATGTGTCAAATCAAGTGTTTTTCAAAACTACAATAACCTATATATATATATATATATATATATATATATATATATATATATATATATTTTTTTTTAACACTTTGAATGAAACAAATAATGGGGGAAAAAAAACTAAATATCCTGATAAATGATCTTAATAAATAGCAGCATTAGACCTGAAACTTCTTTGTGACTCAGAAACCATCAGTAGAGAACTGAAAGGAACATGGGATGCATCATTAAGTCTCCAATCTTCCCAAATTAAGTAGGATTTTATAGAACATTATAAGCTTACCATTCAATAGCCAACCTCTGGTACAGTGGAGGCAGAGAGAAAGCAGGTCCTCAGACATGTCACTTTCAGAAAACAAGCTGCTGCTGGCCACGTTCTGTCAGAGGAACCAACTAACCAGAAATTATTTATTTGTAATTATCAGTTTCAGTATATTATAACAGACATGCAAACTCCCAACCTCCCAAATTCTTTTACCTGTTCAGTTCTTTAGCGTCCAATCAGCATCCCCCGTGGCGGATGGAATCCATCTCCTCGTCTGAAGAGCCTGACCTGGACTAACCAGTCCAGTCACGTCTGCAGGCTCTCAGAGCGGCCTTAAACACTGCAAAGATCATTTAGTCTCTACTGCTTTGATCTGTCTCAGATGGCATCGGTTTCTCAGAGGCTAAATCCACACTAAAGCCTCTGGACTTCTCTATGCTGAAACAATCCAGCAAATGATGCTGGGATATGAGGAGCCTTTGGAAGGGGGGTTTCATTTTCACCTCTTTAGTGACTCAAACTCCACAGAGGCATCCCAAAAGCAAAGAGGAAAATAAAAGAGCACATCAGAGCTGGCAGAAGTCAAATAATGCCTCTGATTGTTGGTCATGGTGTAAGGTGCTGCTCATGTGCACCAGAGGCACAAGCATCTGCACAACGCTGTACACAGGAGCTTCAGACTCCAGCTCTGTGGGTTTTAGTTTGTGTCTCGAGGATGTGGTGAGGATTCTGGATCACCTAGAGAATAAAACGTGGTTAGCTCAATTAATCGAATTTTAATCACGATTACGATCTGAGTTTTGAACGATTATAAAAAACAAAACAAGCCGATTACTTGCTCCTCCCACTTGCGCTGCCCCGAGTTAAAAATGAAGCACTCCTCCCACAGTGTTGCCAACTTAGCGACTTTGACGCTATTTCTAGCAGCTTTTCAGACCCCCTTCTTGACTTTTTAAATCTTAAAAGTACCTAGCGAACACCTCAGAAACATCTCTGGTAACCCTTAGCTACTTTCTGGATAACTGTCGTCGACGTTTCCTGCAGGTTAGCTAAACACTCCGCCTGCGCTACGGACCGTTCTTCAGGACATTAGGAAAGGGAATGATGTAGTGATGTGTCAGTCACTAAAGAAACGGCTCTCGGAGCCGGCTCCTTGTTGGATTAACCAGAGTGAGTGACACACACACCGCACCTGCGGACTCCTGAGCCGCTAAAAATGGCTAAATGTGCGCGTGTTAAACACACGTACAGCTTGCCCCGATTGCTGAGACCGGGTTGGGGGTTGGGGGGTGCAGCTGTGGTTGGGACATTTATTACATTAACAGATGGACTTGTAAATAAATAGTTTATAAATAAGGTAGAAATAGAAATAAGTTCATCATGCTGATAAATAATAACTAATCTCTCTGAGGACACAGTGTTAGTGCACTCACCTACAGCACCTTGACATGACTCAATAAATGTTATGCAACATTTTGTGAACATCAATTTATTTGCATTTATTTGTTATAAATGCCACTGTATAATTCTTGTTGTCAGTATTTGCAAAATATTGCTATTTGGGTCTGTATCGGTTAGACTTAAATGAGTTAAACCAAGGTCTATAGCCCTTGGGTCATAGACTATGAGCTATAAGTATATTGGTCTTTTTATACTGGGAATCAGGAGTTATTTTAGTGATCATCTTGTTTCTTATTTCTTTTTGTCCTGATTGTGCCCTGAGCAATTGTATGACTGAATAAAAACAAATAAAATAAACATAAATTGAAAAATCGTCCTAAATAATCGAGATCTCAATTTCAGTCACCATAATCGTGATTATTATTTTTGCCATAATCGAGCAGCCCTATGAAAAGGTAATTGTGATGTAAAAGAATGGAACAAAAGGACAACAGCAGATGTGAAGAAGCAGAATGAGGAATGTAGACTTTGGAAAATTAAAATGTACGTGTTTTTTCCCGATTAATATGGGAAAGAACTCAAAACATGACTGAGTGCCAACAGGCATCATAGGGTATTGTTGGGGTTCACCCAGATATTTAGTTATGTTGTTCATTCCTCCTCAGAATAAAGGTTAATAAGAATCAGATTTTCTAACAATGTCAGACCTATTACCGATTAATTATATTTTTATTGCTATCTAAATGATGCATGACACAAACTTCCATTCATCCATTCATCTGTCATGGTTGGCGGTAGGGCTCTGACCCAAGACATGCAGAATCAACTCGCTGCAACAGGTAAGTGAATGAAAGAATAATTTATTGATAAAACAGGACTGGAAGTCCAATGAGGGGTTTACACCAGGAACTGCGTTTGGGGAGAACAGAGTGGGGCGAGTTCTTGATATCACTGAGTGAAGGGGAGATGATGCCAGGACTTACGAGTGACCGCAGAAGCGAGAGCAGGGGAGGGTTTTCTGGGCCGAGGAAGTCCTGAGTCCAGGGGTGAGCGGGTCTGTCAGAGATGAGAAGGGACGTGGCCTGACATGCTCCAGAAGGTTATTGCAGTTGTCAGCTGGAATCACAAGCGGGGACCTGAGGCAACGTAAAAAAGAGGCTCAGCAAAAATCCAACAATAAGAATTGCGAAATATGCAGCTCAAAACCTAGGAACAAATTCTCTGGTGGCTGGAACTACCCAAATTGTAGTGTGTGTGTGTCTCAGTCCTCCTTTTAAACTCTGACCAGTTGATCATGGATTGATCACAGCTGGTGCCTCTGCGCCGCTCCCACCTGGAAACAAGCTCATTGATTGGTTATAGCAGGGAGGACTCACCTTGGCTCATTACACCATCCATTCTCTTCTGCTTATCCATCCATAAACATTTAGATCTACATCACACTGTCACTTAGCATTCATGGACTCACTCATCATGGGGTTGTTGGTCTACCGTCCAGGAGAAAGCAAGGCACATCTTGGCTAGTAGACGCTAACCATTAGAAGAAGCAACTCCACCACACAGCAGAACTCCTTCAGGCTTGTGTCATTGGGGGAGATGAAACATCAACGTTGCAAAGCAAATGGAGTCAGTGATAGAGTCGTGTTAACCAGTTCGAGGAGAGATGCCAGAAAATCAGGAAATAAGACTCCAAAACCTGCCGTCTTCAGCTCAACTCTGCTCTGGTTCACTTCTAGTTCCTGAAACAGGAGCACCAGAGCTTTTCCCCCCCACAGAAATCGACTCACAAGGCATTTGTTTGATTCTAGAGACCACTTAAATCGTGTTGAAAAAACAAGTGAACTTGGCCTTCAGTCTCTCACATGAACAAATATCTTCTCAGTTTTTAAACAGATGGTTTCAGCCACGCCCCAGCAGTACTGAATGAGTCATTGTAATACCATAAATCCTCCAATACAGGCCTGGGCCTGTATTTGACTCAAGCTCACCAAGCTCCAGGCCTTTATTGGAAGGGGGACCAGAATTAGAGGCAGGCCTCTATTTCTAGTTGAGCAAAATGAACTAATTGTTCGCTGGAGTTTTTGACAATTAAAATTGCGCCCACATTTTCAAAGTTAAACACATTTCTTTTAACAATGGTAGTTTCTGCTTCAGCCCTCTCCCCCCTCCCCCTGCGCAGCGGCCACAAACTCACTGATGCGCCTGCAGCCTCTCAGAGTTCCTGCTGCTCTAAACATTAAAATAATTATTTCATTTTCTGTTCCTCACTTCTGATTACCTTCAATGGTGTCTGTTTGTTGCAACCACCAGGTACAAAAACTAACTTGTTTTTAATTGACTATTTTTCTGTCCTGCCTGTTTATTATCTTCCTGCATCTCCTCTCAATCCTAAAGAGAAACTGCTACCTGGGTTCATATATATTCACCTTATGAGTTACCTTTGAACTGCAGTTCTAAAAGATCTACCGACCGCAAAAACAGCGGAGTGCTCGCTGCTTGGTGGCCGCATCAGTGATCGGTGCGTCACCGGAGGACAAGGTGATGCGCCCCGCTCCGCAGCGAAACGCATCAGGCGCAAATAAAAGACAGAAATCATTAAAGGAAATGAGCCGACATGAACGATCGCGTGTCAGTACAGACGTTCTGGCACAGCGCGTTGCCCCCCCCCGAGCGCAGGAGCTTGTCACTTGCTGACAGCAGGCTGTTGTCTTTTCTGAGGGCTGCATCTTGCCGGTCATTATCACGTGACAGCGACTAGTCGATGACAGGCATAAAAAGTCACTATAGTGAAGTCGACTAGTTCATACAACCCCTGCTACTGCTCCCCAGAGTGTTCTGCAGCATAATCAGCACAATCTCTTTGAACTTGATATCAAATTCTCGCCTCCTCTTCGTCTCCGCACCTGCCAAATCGCGGTCTGTCACTGGCAAATCAAAAGTGAGACGGATGACACCACCGCCCCCTGTACTTGCTTGTTACCACATTCCACCCGGCCACAATAAAATACCGGCCATTATTCACCTCCGCCGTCTCCGACACCGGCCATAATATGATACCCGGCAGTTAATTAAATACAGGCCAATATTAGAGGATTTACGGTATATAATATTCTAAATTTATTTAGCACTTTACTAAGTTAGGTAATCTGAAGTACATTACACTCAAATACTTTACACACTGGTGATGATGAGTTACATCATAGCCACAGCTGTTTTGGAGCACACTAATCAAATCAAATCAAACATGTAAAAATTACAGCAACAGCTAACCCACCGAGTTAAAAGCCAGATCATAAAAGTAGGTCTTCAACCTCATTTTAAAAAACTCTACTGATGGGGAGAGCCTAACAGCTAAGGGAACGGTGTTCCATAGTCTTGGTCCTGCTACCGAGAATGCCCTATCCCCTCTTTTCTTCAGCCAAGCTCTGGGAACCGAGAGCAGCAACTGGCTTTCAGAGCGGAGTTCCCGACCAGGAACGCTTAGTTGCAACACCTCTGACAAATAGGCAGGGGCCAACCCATTCAATGCCTTAAACACCAATAAAAGAAGTTTAAAACACATTCTAAAACTGAGCATCCAGAATTGGAGTCGTGTGTTCATACTTTCTCTTACTTTCCAACAATCTCGCTGCAGCATTCTGAACAAGCAAGCTACAGCACCCTGACTTACACCAAAGAAGACAGAGTTACAGCAGTCAAGGCATGAGGTAATGAAGGCATTAAAACCAGTATCAAGATCCCGTCGAGTCAAAAATGACTTTACTTTAGTCAAATGCCTCAGATTATAAAAAGAGGAAGATACCACAGCAGTGGTGTGAGCATCAAAACAGAAAGCATTGTCAATCCTCACTCCAAGATTTACTGCAGAAGCACTCAGATAAAAATTAAATTCAGCACAGTCCACAATGGAAGAGTCAAAGTGATGATTTGGTCCAAACCACACTGCCTCTGTTTTATTTTTATTGAGACAAAATAAGTTCTCAGCCATGTTTGATTGTGTGGTCTCCGGTATAACTGGCAGTCGTCAGCGTAAAGGTGGAAGTCAATTCCATACCCCCACAGAATGTCACCCAGTGGAAGAATGTAAACTGAAAACAACACGAGTCCCAATATTGAACCCTACGATACCCCCAAGGAAGTTTTGAGAAGGCAGAAGACAAACCTCTCATCCTCTCACAAACCATCCTGTCATGGAGACACGATCTAAACCAGCTCAAAGCAACACCAGAAATGCCCACATACTGCTCAAGATGATGGAGCAGCACTTCAAGGTTCACAGTATCGAAAGCTGTACTGAAATCCAGCAGGACTGACAGAAGTCACCGGCTCCTTCAACCACAATCAGCAGGCAAAGTCGAGGAAGTGTCTTGCTGAAGGACGCAATGATCCTGGGTTCGAACCAGAAACCCACATATTGTAGGGTGAGGTCCTAAATCCTGATCCACTGTCCTTAGCCCCACGCCTGAGCCTGTGGAATGAAATGACTCCTTGTGTTTTGACAGGGGTGTAATAACACAGCAGCGATATGGGTGGTCAGACTGGTTATGTCATCTAGTTACCCTGCAGCCCCATCCTAAATCTACTCCAGTCTGAATTATTAACCCAGAGAACACCTGCTGCAGTTGCCTTCAGAACCATACCCAGGATTATTTCTGGTCGCAGCAGTCGTGTTCTGGTCTGACAGCTTGTAGATCCTGCAGCTCTGTGAGTTGTCTTGTTTCTTCAGGGGAAGCTGTTTGCTGCTGGTTTAATTGTTGGAGCCATTTACGACCTGAGTTATTAAGAACTATAAAACCTGCAGATTGGTTCGCTCTCATTTTCTAAGCTACAGTCTACTGAGTTCAAATGTTCAACATAAAATGTTATTACATTTGTAAACAACACATTTTTCCTTTCCAGAAACTTTAACATCATAATCAGAAAACCTTAAATTTGAATCCTTTAAACAACCTGATGAATGAAACCTAGTCCATCTTTAGCGATAAATGCTCAGACTTTGATAAAGGAGTTTCCAGATGTAATCTACTTTTATTTATTTCTCCAAAAATGAAAAAAAAAAAATAAAAATCCATTTATTTTAAATTATTTTATTTATAGTTTACATTTAATATCATTCCATCTTTACTCAAATTTGACACCAGAGTAGGTTCTAGAAATAAATAAAAAATGCAGGTTTACATCATATGAATGTATTATAACCTCAGGAAATCTAATGTCCTTCTTTGCTATTAGCTCCAAGTCATCCAACGGCCTGTACTCGCTGATGCTGTGATCCATCTAAACAGGCCGTTTTCCTGGATGATGATTTGTGTCCCATTTAAATGAGCATTAGGCTTTGAGGTTTGCTGAGAGACGGAGTAGACACACACAGACACCCTCCCCCATGGGTGGGGGCTCCACACAGCCTGGATTTGTCAATAAGAAGAAAGCTGTCAAACCGAATCAATAAGATGACGAGCCATCACTCTTGTAACACGGTTTCAGCACCATCATTTCTAAATTTCACATTTATCATTTCAAGTGTCAGCTACAGATTTGTCTTCACTCCAATCAATTTGTAACTTAGTGGTTTAATGATGAACAAACATCAGAGTCCTTCTGCAGAATGGTTGAGAATTTGCCCTTGGATACAACCCTACCTCCTGCGGTCTAGGGCGGCACAGGGTGGAACATAAAATACTCTAGAATGTCCGCACAAATATAAGAAGCCTTTATTTCAACAATGAACACATAATGAGTGCAGCGAACTTCTTTAAAGGAACTCCAACTATGAGGACGTGTATGCCCTAATAAGCCACAAGTTTTCTGTTGAACCAAACTGTGTTGTTAGAAACACACAAAATATTGCTGTTGATTTTTAAATCTATAATATTTAGTACATTTTTTGACAGACATAGGACACCATGTTTTCCACACTCAATGCACTCTGGGGGCGATGACGTATATTGGTTGCTCTTGGAAGAATAGCTATTGATGCTAGTGTTTGTTTACGCGCTCACCGTATTAATAATTAAGTACACTGTAGAGTAAAGCACTTTGGAGTCCTTACTCTGAGAGGCGCTATACAAGTGCGGGCCATTTATCATTTAAGTAAAATGCCGCATTGTGCACCTTTTGGACGTAATTTCCAGTCAGAGGGCAACAAGGGGAGTGATGTGAGTTCACACAGCTTTCCCACTGCTAAGAAGAGGAGAAGGCAGTGGGAAGATGCCTGTGGACGGACACAACTTCCCAAATATCCGCGGCTGTCTTCCCAACACTTTTCTCCTGATGCGTTTGAGGCTTATGGTCGACCACAACTACTTAAAGAGCTCACCAGAGCGGCTGGGTATAAGAGAAGGCGGAAACGAAATGCTTTACCGACCATTTTCCCACACAAGTAGCCTAAACGCCCTCCGAGAGACGAGACGCTGGACGCTCTCCTGTGCCGACAATCCGCTCCTGCAGCTGCCGCTTCTGTCACATTCAGCGAACCATTGGACACGCCACTCGTCACGGATGAAGATGAACATTCACCTCTCCCGTCAGTAAAACAAGCAGTAAGTGTAGCAACACAGTGTTCTCCAAATATATGATATCTGCAAAAATAATTAAAGTGGTTTTACTGAATATCCTGATCATCTATGAAGCAAATTTGCCCAACCAATCCACATGTGTTTTGTGGATTTGGAGAAGGCTTATGACAGTGTTCCCAGGGGCACCCTGTGGGGGACGCTCCAGGAGTATGGGGTGGGTGGCTTTCTGTTAAGGGCCATTCAGTCCCTTTACCAGAGGAGCGTGAGTTAGGTCCGCATAGCCGGTAGTAAGTCGGACCTGTTCCCAGTGAGGGTTGGACTCCGCCAGGGCTGCCCTTTGTCACCGGTTCTGTTCATTACCTTTATGGACAGAATTTCTAGGCACAGCTGTGGTGTGGAGTGTGTCGAGTTTGGTGGCAGGAGAATCTCGTCTCTGCTTTTTGCGGATGATGTGGTCCTCCTAGCTTCATCCAGCTCTGACCTTCAGCTCTTGCTGGGTAGGTTCGTGGCCGAGTGTGAAGCGGCTGCGATGAGGATCAGCACCTCCAAATCTGAGATCATGGTTCTCGACCGGAAAAGGGTGGCTTGCCAACTCCGGGTCGGGAGAGAGGTCCTACCTCAAGTGGAGGACTTTAAGTATATTGGGGTCTTGTTCACGAGAGAGGGTAGGAGGGATCGGGAGGTCGACAGGCGGATTGGTTCGGCGTCTGTAGTGTTGCAGGCTGAGCCGATCTGTCGTGGTGAAGAGGGAGCTGAGCCAGAAAGCCAGGCTCTCGATTTAGCGGTCGATCTACGTCCCAATCCTCACCTATGGTCATGAGCTTTGGGTAATGACCGAAAGAACGAGATCGCGAATACAAGCGGCCGAAATGAGTTTCCTCCATAGGGTGGCCGGGCTCAGCCTTAGAGATAGGGTGAGGAGCTCGGACATTCGGGAGGGACTCGGAGTAGAACTGCTGCTCCTCTGGATTGAAAGGAGTCAGTTGAGGTGGTTTGGGCATCTGGTCGGGATGCCTCCTGGTCGCCTGCCTGGGGAGGTGTTTCGGGCATGTACTGCCAACAGGAGGCCCCCGGGTCGACCCAGGACACGTTGGAGAGGTTACATCTCCAATCTGGTCCGGGAACGCTTTGGGGTCCTGCCGGAGGAACTGGTGGAGGTGGCCGGAGAGAGGACGGTCTTGAGCTCCCTAGTTGGGATGCTGCCCCCACGACCCGGACCCGGATAAGCGGAGGAAGACGACGACGACGATCTATGAAGCGCACGACAGCTGTGGATGCTAAAATTCTCCTAAATCATTCATAATTGAATAAGTTTGACCACACAATAGCTTACCGTTAACGTCTGCTGACTAAAAATGTGAGCTCTTGACAACAAACACTCTCCGTCTCAGTTACCATGGAGACACTTTAGCCGCACACGCATCACTGGTTTTGTCCTGCTCTCGCTTCATCCCACCCTTCTTGCTCTTCACGTTGATGCTCGTTTTGTGAAACATCGTCAGTGATGTCATCATTAATGTTTCACTCTGGTTCAAATCGAAAAGGCTGAACAGATGACATGTTGATGTCGCTGCACAGTCACTACAGGGTCCCAAAGCTGGCCGGTGCAACCGAGGTACGTCATATGACGTCACTACCCAGAGTGCATTGCGACGCTAACAACAATGGCGACCAACGAGTTGAACTATTTTTACAAATTTTATAAAAATGAATGCATTAAGAAGGTTTTTTTTACACCACTTTAATATAACTGATGCTAACATTTATCTTTTAAGAACCACAAAGTTTTGTAACTCGGTTTCCTTTTAAGCCAGTAGGCGTGGATCATGTCAGGCCCTGGAGCTGTCCAGTTTTTCATGCCTGAGACTCCTTTGGATGTCTGCCACAGTGATGGATGCTGGATTCTGCTCAGGGAGGTTTATGTGCTTTTCTTTTAGAGAGGCTAGCCACTTTGCCACTTTCATGAAACACCCCTCAAAAAGTACAGTCCCACTCAATTACGGCCAATTACCTCTCTCTCCACATGAAAGTTCACGCCAGGCATCATAGCGACTAAGATAAGTGGGCACATGGATCGATACATGAGCACAGCACAAAAGGGCATTGGCAGAGATAACAGAGGGGCCAAACAACAGCTGCTGATAGACCGAACAATTGTCCAAGACTGCAAAGTCCCGCCAGCCTATGTATGGCCTAGATTGGTTAGAAGAAAGAAAGCCTTTGACTCAATGACGCACTCATGAATCATTGAATACTTGGAGCTGTACAACATCAACAGGACTCTGAGAGCCAGGGCTCATGATCAATCGGGTCACAGTGACAGGACGCTCACCCTGCCACAGACGCATGGCATTCTGTCGCAATCTGTCCCCCTGCTGATAATCTGCATTCCGTATTCTGCGCTTCAGGCTGTGTATGTGCGCGCATGTGTGTGTGAGTGTGCATGCACATGTGTGTGTGTGCGTGTGTGTGTGTGTGTGTGTGTGGGGGGGGGGGGGGTCTTGTTCTGTGTGAAAACGAAGCGGTACAAGTGATAATGCTGCAGGATTTCATAATTTTATCCTTCTCAGCAGCAGCACTGCAGGTGCTCTCCATGTCCAACATGTGTATAAGCCAGGTCCTTAGTCAAGTAAAAGTTGCACACATTTTTCCGCTTAGTTTTCTTTCATAAATCCCAAAGTTTGCATGGAAAGTTGCTTACGCAGTTTTCCGACCCCATTTTGTGCGTAAGCAACTTTGATAAATGAGGCCCCAGATCATTTGCTCCCAAAACTTGTCTAGAATACATCTTTTTCATGTAATCATGCCAATGTGAGTTCTTCCTGAGCTTTATTGATGTCTGGTTAGCAGAAAGGAAGTCAATAAGGTTTGCCATAAATGATTTCAAACGGAGTTAACCCATTATTTGTTGGTGTTATGCGCATATAGAGATATAGAGATCCCAATGGCAAGAACAAGACCTGCGCAATAAACATCCACGCCCTGCCAGTAATCAGATATCCTGCAGGAATAATAAGCTGGCCAATGGAAGAAATACAGACCACAGATTTTAAGACACGGAAGCTCCTAAACATGCATGGAGGGTTCCATTCCAAATCCAGCACCCTGATACTGTACACTAGCCATAAGGAAGGAGGCCGAGGACTAGTGAGTGTGAGAGCCACGGTCCAGGATGAAACATCCAAGACCCATAAGTACATCGAGGACTAGGCCCCAACAGATGGCATGCTCATTGAATGTCTCAGACAATAGCAAACAGAGGAGGATGTGTTAGAAATACCATCATGGGAGGACAAATTACCTACATGGGATGTACCACTGACAGATAACTAAAGTGGCTGATATGAAAAAATCCTACCAATGGCTAGAAAAGAGCTTGTCTGAAGGACAGCACAGAGGCACTCATCATGGCTGCAAAGGAACAGGTCCTGAACACCAGAGCAACAGAGGCCAAGATCTACCACACCAGACAAGACCCAAGGTGTAGGCGGTGCAAAGAGGCCCCTGACACAATCTACCACATAACTGGAGGGTGTAAGATGCTGGCAGGGAAAGCAGACATGGAACGCCACAACCAAGTGGCTGGCATAGAAACATCTGTGCAGAGTATGGACTGGAAGCCCCAAGGTCAAAGTAGGTAACACCCCCTAAGGTGGTGGAGAATGAGAGCCAAGCTCCTGTGGGACTTCCAGATCCAGACCAATAAAATGGTGAGGGTGAACCAACCAGACATTGTGGTGGTGGACAGACAACAGAGGGTAGCCGTTGTGGCTGATGTGGCAATACCAAGTGATGCAACATCAGGAAAGAGGAACACGAGAAACTGGAGAAGTACCAGGGCCTCAAAGAAGAACTTGAGAAAGCCTGTAGAGTGAAGACATCGGTGGTGCCCGTGGTCATCGGGGCAGTAACCCCCAAACTGGAGGAGTGACTAAAGCAGATCCAGGAAAAACATCACATGTCTCAGTCCAGAAAAGTGCAGTTCTAGGAACAGAAGATACTGTAGAACCCTCAAGCTCCCAGGCCTCTGGTAGAAGACCCGAGCTTGGAAGGATGAGACCACCCGAGGAGGGTGAGGTAGGAATTTTTTAAATATATGCACACATCAGATTATTTTAATGCTAATAAGGAGGCACTGAACACAGATCGGTTCAAAAAGGTGACCAACATATCAAGAAAAAAAAGAGTCTGAAACAAAATTGACAAAGAACGGCCAGTCAACATTGAGAAAGATGTGTCAACGTGTTTGATTTGAAGTCTGTCTGAAATAAAAAGCTTTGCACTTTTTTCACTACACTTTTTGTCACTTTAAGATGAATCCCAACTCTGTGCCGGAACAAACGACTGCATGTTTTGGAATATACAAATTATAAAAGTAAATAGGTAAAATTTAACATAAGGTAAAAAAAATAAAAATACTTACAGGAAGATGTTTTTCTTCCACCTGAGGAGTCCCGCCTGTTTCTATAAGCATCCAGAACTAGGCCGAAATCCCTCCTGACACAAGGGGGACAGAGTGGGTATAAAACACTTTGAACAAAGGGTTTATTTAATGTGTTATTTAGATATTCAACTCTTTGCATGGTAATGTTATTTCAGGCTTGCCTCTGAATAATCCTGATTGAAATGAGTCATAAAATCCTCCAGAGGCAAACGCCTCTGGAACCACCCTGCAGCTCAGTGACTGTTTTGATAAAGTCATCCTCATCTCATGCAACGTTTTAAAAACGGTTTTAATGTTGTCAGAAAAGAAGACGCTTGTATCAACCCCGTGGCTTGGAAGATACTTTGTAAAAAGAAAAATCGAAGTGAGTCATGTTAGCTAAAGAGTCTTGAACCTCTGGAGGCCTGGATGTGGGCAGATTGGTCCAACCAGTCTCACTGGTGCGTACATGTTGCCCTGCTGTCTGAACCCTACCATGCCACACGTGGGCAGAAATAGAAACCTTGACTTTAATGTCAGCTACTTAATTTATTTGGGATAGTTTGATTAAAATTTTTCTGATTCAGATGTTCTAAATACCTCCTGAAGGTATTTAGCTCCATGTTTTTAGTTTCAGTCTTTGTGTGGGAGTAAAATTGAGTTTAAAAATCAGAACTTTTCCACACTTGAGCCAGGTAGACTGGACCCATGTTCCCCTCTATTGGATGGTTCTGACCAGTAGAATGCTGGATCTTTGTGAGAGTCGTGTCCTACCAGCTCTTCTTTTGGGGAACCCTGCAGTCTATAGTCTGTTGGATCTCAGGCTGTAGTTTGTGGCACTACTCATCCTTTCAAATTAACACAGGAACCAGAACCTTCAAGTGTTGTTGGGTTCTGCTGCTTTTATGAGACGTCTGTCTGGCTGGAACATGAAGTTATCAGGATGCAACAGTTTTTATTTTCCAAATCCACAAATCCATGAATTATGAACTGAAGCTCAGGGTGGCCTTTGACTGGCAGACTTTTAGGACAAACCTTTGATAAACTTTGTTGTGAAAATCCACACCTTTATTTAAAGAGGAAACCAAGCTAGGACGCAAAAAGACACGATCAATGCAACTAGAAGAAGGTCTTTGATCTATGTTCTACTGACTTAACGTGCCAATATGTAGAGGATATGTTGGGAGAGGAATAGTGGGGATGTCCAGTTGCCGAACGACTGATTGATCCAGCATGTTACGTTTGCATCCGGAATCCAGCAGGGCCTTCAAAACACAGTTTTTTTGGTTAAACATAATTGAGCAAGGAAGAGAACATCGAGAGTTTGAATCACCGTTACCACCCACCAGTAATCCCGGAACGAAGCTCGCAACTGGTGACTCTGTGACCGGGCTGGCTACAATAGAGGCAGAGATTTGCAGCGAACCGGCGTTGTCGTTCCTCCTGGGTTAACCGGGTTCTACCGATCTGCATAGGTTCGTCCCCAGAGGCTGATGTGACGGGTGACTGTGAAACTCTAGTCTGGTTTAGCAGAGTGTTGGGCATGTGAGAACCCCTGGAACGTTCCTTGAGTCTCTTTTATATTTTTATGGACAAAGATATGAGTGCCTCCAGATCGTCGGGTTCCTGGCATAACGCCAACTGATCCTGGAGGCGGTCGTTCAAAGCCTGGGTGAAGGCTCCTTGGAGAGAAGTATGGTCAAGAGTTGAGATGACAGCCAGCGTGCGGAACTCGATGGCAAACTCTGTCACAGTTTGCTTGCCTTGGTGGAGGTTCCACAACCGTTTAGCTATCTCGGCTGGAGACTCGGAACTGTCGAATGTTTGATTAAATTCGGCTAGGAAACGTGAGGGGGACCTCGCAGAAAGCTGGCATCATGGCTCCTAGCCTCAGCCCAATCCAAGGCCTTGCCTCTGAGCAGACCGATAATGTAGGAGATTTTTACAGAATCTAGGGAAAATGATTCAGGCGACCTTCCAAAAGCTGACTTACAATTAAATAAAAGCCCACGGCATTTGCCAATATCACCGGAGAAGGTGTCAGACTGCGGAGAATCTGCAACCCGGAAGTTAACAGCGGGAGACGGAACCGGAAGTGCGGACGGAGGAGACACTGGAGGCTGCTGGACTGAAGGTTCCGGGGGTGTTCATTTTATGGTGAGGTTGCGCAACATGGCGCCCATCTGGAGTAAGTGTTGGTGGGAATCAGAGAGTTGTTCTAATAGACTTTGGATAGCATGTTCGTGGCGTGCTAGAGCATCGGATACGACAGGCGGGATAGTCACGGGCAGATTGGATTCTGCATTGGAGTCAACGTAATGGCCGGATGATTCTGTCAGGGTGGGTGGCAGTTTGTTGAGCTACGACATGTAGAATCAATCACGGGAAACAGGTAAGTGTAAAAAACGATTTATTTTAAATGAGGAGCTAAAGAGGAGCAACGGGAACTGAAGATGCTGCGCGCTGGTAGCAGGATTCCAGGGTGAGGTTCTGAGGAGGGAGACAGAGTGAGAATCCAGTGGGAAATACAAAAAAATTGCCTATTACCTGCAATATATCACAGTACATGATAATACAATTACTTTTATGGATTAAAACAAATCATACATAATTCCTGAAAGGGAAAACCTCCTTAGTTCAGCTTTAAAGAAACACTAAAGTTTCCCGCTTCTCCCTCCTACTGGTGGAAAGCAGAATTACAACTGCCATAAACAACCATGCAGCAGCCGACTGTAGGTAGCGCTAACAACAAGCTAACACTAATACAGACCAACTTATACTAAATGAGCCACAAAGTAAGATCCACACTGTTGGACAAGAAAATTATTACTTACAAGTCCAGTAGCAACCCGTGTTTATTTGGATTCTTTTAGTCTTTTGACTAAAATTATTTTTTTATTTCAGGCACAATTTAGTCATCAAACTTTTTTTCAGTTTAAGTCTTAATTTAGTTGACTAAAATATATGTAGTTTTCTTCTGAAGCAATCATTTTCATCTTGTGTAAAAGAAACACTTATTTGAAACTGTAAAGAAATGTGAAATTTTCACTTCTCACACTTTAGATCAATACAATTATTTATTTTGGTTTCCGTAACAATAATTACTGGAAAATACTGTTGGGGTAATTAGGAAGTGAGTAATTAGTAAGCTTCTACTTACTTTTGGATTCTTCAGTAAATTCTGTAAATATGGGAATATTTACACGAGTTATAAATTAATTAAGATACAATTGGGGCACCATCCCCTTTAACCGGGGAAAATTGAATCCAAAACTCTTATCAGTCTATCTTAAAGATGTGGAAAAGTTCTAGGAGCAGAGATTTTACATCGACACAAAGAAATCTATGGAGACAAATCTGAATTTTATAACATTTAATTAAACAAGGAGATTAATAATGCAAAACAATTTGATATAATTGGAGATGTGTGTGTATCAAATCAGACCATGTGTGTGTGTGTGTGTGTGTGTGTGTGTGTGTGTGTGTGTGTGTGTGTGTGTGTGTGTGTGTGTGTGTGTGTGTGAAATCAATGAATGCTTTGTTTTCCCGGAGCAGGTGTGCAGGGAGTGAAAGTGAGTGTGTGCGTGTGTCTGATAAGGCTGGAGGAATGAGCTGTAAGTGTGTGTGGGGCTCTCCCCCTCCCTCTCGCATACACAGGAGAACTTAGGCCCTGTCCACACGTAGCCGGGGATCTGCCAAAACGTAGATACTTTTCTACGTTTTGGCCTGTCATCCACACGAAAACGGAGTTTTTTCACACGAAAACGGATCTTTTTAAAAACTCCGGCCAAAGTGAAGATCTGCGTTTTCTCCGTTTTGGGTGTCTGCGTGTGGACGGACAAAACCGGAGTTTTAATGTCCGCAACGTCACTTTCCGCGACAAAAAATGCTGACATCACGTGTGCGACCTGTGTTTATACTAGCCGGCATCATGGACGCCCTCAGAGCTGCGCTCGCTTTATCAATTGTCCAAGCGCTTTTTGCTTGTTTGTTTTTGCAAGTGGAATTACTGCTCCTTGCGGAAGACCACAGACGAAGGACGAGGTTAAGAACGGGGGAAGTACTGCCGCCTACAGGTCTGGCATGTCCTTAACAACGTATTTATCTGGGTACGTGTGGACAGAGTTTTTTAAACGAGGTGGTGTGGATGCAAGTTTTTGGAGGGGCGGATATTCGTTTTTAAAAAACCCCGGCTACGTGTGGACTAGGCCTCAGTGTCCAGTTCTCAACTTTCAGTTAGTGGCTTAAAAATCACAGTAATCTAACTTTAACACTTCAAAAGTTTAGACTCTTAAACAACAAAGGTCACTCGTAAATTATTTAATCTAAACAGAGTCGGCAGCCTGGCCACATCTTACCGACAATACCAGATTAAATAAACAATAAACGAAAGATCTTACTTCACGATAAGAGATATGCGTATTTGATACGGAAGATAGAGAAAAACCGTCTGATAATTTGAAGCAAGTCACGCGGTCGACTGCTTATCTTGGTCTAGAAAGACGAGGAAGGTAAAAGTTTAAATGAAATAAAACTTGCAGGAGCAAAACCTCTCTGAGCGAAGGCAAGGCGTCCCTTGTGTTCCCTGATCAGATGTGATTTCCTCCTTTGTTCCTCTCCACGAGTGTTTCTCCCCGGGCTGGAGAGAGAGAGCAAAGTTTCTTTTGTTGTGCTGAGTTTGTAACTTACAGCGTGAGCTGGATGGAGCTGGAGTTGCTTTCCAGCGATCGTTTCCTTCACATCAGCTGGAGTTGTTGCAGAAAAGAGTAGATTTGCTGGGTTTCCAACTCAGCTTTCAGCGGTCTGGTGTCTGATCTGCGCACGTTGATTCGAGCGTGCGACGAGCGCAGCCAGTGATACTGGACAAAGAACCAGTGTTGCCAGATCCAAAATCCCACAATATCGTACAGAGAGGCCTAAATTATCGTTTTTCAGTACAAATTATCGTACATTATAAATTTGATAATAACGTTCTATAAACGACTTCTCACTCCAATATAATATAACAAAGAAGGTGTTTTATATTGCCCTGTTTAAATAAACATCTTTAAAACCAGTAATATAATGCCTATAAACATGCAGAGTGTGTCGGCACCACTCCGACCTCCACGCATTGACACAATATGCACATTTGCGCAGTCCTATTTATGTCATTTCTACATAGATTAAACGCACGCGACAAAACATCACAGCAGTGGAAAAACTGACCCAATAAATGACAAAGCAGCCTACTCACCTAGTTGCTGATCTCGATCTCCTCATCTGATTCACTGTCTGTCGCAGCAGAATGCCTTTAATCACCTGTACTAAGTGGTCTGTGCTTCTCATTGCAATGTTGTGCTCGGCTAAAAAGCCACATAGCTTGATTTCAGCATTTTTCAAATCATTTTAAAAGTTCTCTTTTTCATTAGTTTGCTGGAGACATTTAAGTATAGATGTCTGGTTTGGTGCAATGCATTTTACCCTTTCTTTGTGTTTAGCTCCCTTTGCATGATTCTTGAGAACGGTGATTTCTGATACCATCTGGATGTTGCAGCAACGACAGGTGCAAGCCATCCTTTGAAAATAGGGTCCAACTCCCACGCAGGACAAAAACTTGTGTCCGGTGTTGCTTTGCTTTACCTTCATCCGTCCCTTCTCTGGTTTTTCTTTTAAGATTAGAAGCCATTGTCTCGTCGCTCTGTCATCCTAGATTAGACTTAACTCGGCGGCGCTCGCGGGCAAACAGCAAAAACTGGCGGGACACTGCCACATTATATAACCTTACAGTTTCTCGCGAGAGTAGGCCCTATCGATGTGATTGGGCTATTTATTGTACAGATCCAGAGTCAGTTTTTGTAATAGACACAATAGCATAAACCTGTAAGCACTGAGGTGAAATCTGACTTCAGAACAGTTTAACATTATGTAATTGACTTGGGAAAGCCACAGCAAAAGATGGTGTTACTAGATGCAATGTGAAATTATCGTACATTTGAGGATTTTTGAAACTATTGATCGTACATCGTACAGAGCCCAAAATTATGGCACAAATACGATAATTATCGTACATCTGGCAACACTGCAAAGAACAGTTAAGTTTCGTTTTTCGCTGAAATTTATAACCTCCAGCTGGTTGTTGTTGTTGTGGTTCTGCGCATGTACAGAACCCCTGCTCCGCCTTGGCAGTGACGTCATCACATTTCTTCCGTGTGCAAAGCATCATGGGAAATGAAGTTTCTTGGCGCTGATGTGATTATTTGCTTTTTCAGAGCCATTTAGCACAGTCTTTTTGGAGAAAATCACTGGACAGTAATTTCCTCATGAGGTCAGACCCTCAACAATACCAAAATAAACACTGACAGTTTGAAATTGTGCCTCTCAATATTAATAAAATAAAAAAACATCTGTATAATGTGCAGTAATATACGTATGAAAACATGACAGGAAAAGACATCATACCATAAAAACATTCAAATGTATTACTCTAAAGGTAAACTAAAGGTAATTGTAGCTGCCGTCAAAGGCAACTCTCGCATTTAAGTTCATTTTTTGGATTTAATGTTGAAACAATTAGTAGTTGAAAGATTGAGAAATAATATTTCAATAGTAATTCATGTTCTGTTCATTAGATTTATATGTTTAAATGTGTATTTGTGTTAACTGTGCAATTAGATGGGAACCTTTTCTATAGTTCCATCCGTTGTTGCTAAGGGCGCATTTTTCTTGGCACACTCAGCAAGCAATTAAGAGACGAGCCACGAGGTTGCACGTCTGCAGTAAGTTAAATAAAAGAGTGCCTTTTTTGGACTACCTCACGGCGTAAGGATTAAAGTTTATTCCCTTTGAGTGAGGCCAATGAGGTAAATGTTTTCTTTTGTTTATTATCGTTGTATATGTAAATTATGTAAATCTGCGTGATATTCTAGTGCAATTACCGCAGTGTGAAGTGTAATGTGTATTTTATTAATCAATTTGTTGACATGTTTGTCATATAATGCTTAAGGACTTTATTAAGAATATTCATTTAAGTTTGTATTTCTTTTTAGTTCTGATGGCATTGTATCGGCTGTGGTTGGACATCATTACATGTTAAGACATGTCGAAGAATCCTCCTGTCCGAAATAAATGTCAGTAAAAACCAAAGAACAAGTTGAGCTTTATTAAGACTCGAGGGGAGTAACAATAAGACATGTTTTCAGGTGAATTTATTAGAGATATTATTAGACTGACTGATCAAGATGGGACATTTGAACGTTTCTTCACACAAAAGCACCGCTCGAACACCGAACGCTGATCATACTGGCTAGCAGCAGCGCCACGAAAATAAAAAGGCTTAGACCAGGGGTGGACTGGGACCAAAATTCGGCCCTGGCATTTTTAGGAATCATCGGCCCTCCCAATTGGGAGAGCGGTGGGGGTGGGGGGATCTAGTATGGACTGGGACTGTTAAATTACAAGCAGTGCCAGACTGCTGCGATCGGGAGCCCTGACCTTCAAGATCAGCTCATTCTCCATAGGCGGAGATCATTAGCTACATGCTAACGCGGTAAAACAACTCCTACGTCATCGCTCTACTGCGATTTTCTCGCTAAAAACGCCTGGAAAAACTCTGTTAGCTTTGGGTTACCATGTTCTGCAGATCACCAACTGTGGAGTAGTGTCGGCCCAAGCTGGGCAAACAGCCCACTTGGCTAAGCGGCCCACCGGGACAGTGCCAGAATGCTGGATAGGCCAGTCCACCCCTGGATTAGACAACAGGGTGGTTCAGTTTGGTGAGATCTACTGAAACTCATTTGAAAGCACTAGCTTAAAGTGTTGAAAACTCTTTAGTGTTGCTTTAATGCATGGATGCCTCCTCGGAAAGGAAACTAAACACTTGCAATCTATTCTTCACTAGACGAAAATGGTGCTTCTGTTGTAAATAAAATAGATCAGGACTTACAGGTAAGCATGCATTGGTGTTACATGACATAAAATTACTCAACAATAATAAAATAAATCATTTGCATTCTGCAAAACATGCCTGTTTCAATAAAGATGTAGTGGATCACTGAGTGGAAATATTTAAACTCTGATTGGATTTACAAGCTAACGTTGAGTCTGACTGGAGCCACAAAATGAATGGCAGTCATTTGAAAATAACATGATCTGTAAAACCTCACAGCAGTTCATGTGAACATCATTCCACAAACCTTTACTCCACCGTTCATTTCCCGTAGGACGGGTAATCCATCAGAAATATAGTATTGCCACAGGAAGTGTTCTGCTTCACCAGAGACAGCTGCTGCTAGAAACTCTGGGGTTCAGTTAGATTCAGGAATGAGAAACTGGTGTTGATGGAAAAGTTTATAAAACAATATTTGTAACTTCTTTAAAATCTATAAGATCAGAGTTTTTATTTGAGTAGGAGCCATGTGAGCCCCACCTCTGTCAGTGTGCCCCAGCACTGCTGTGGCTACACTGTGGCTCATCACTCATGTGAATGGGTGATTGACTGTTGTGTTGTAAAGCACCTTGGGGGCAGTGGCGCCCCAAGGGGTGGCAAGGGCCACCCCTACAAAATTGTTGGCCACACAGAGGAGATTAATATTCTTTAATGAATCCTATTAATGTTCACACAAACTATAATTCATACTATTTAATCAGACATAAAAGTAAAACCCAATAAAAATGTACAATTAAAGAGTAAATATATATATTTATATATATATATAATATTCATATATATATATATATATATATATATATATATGAATATTATATATATATATATATATGAATATTATATATATAATATATATATATATATATATATATATATATATATATATATATATATATAATATTCATGTTTACCCATCTTACCATTTAAAAAAAATAAAATCTCTATATATTTAGTGGATTTTTTTGTGAAGACAGCAATTAAAGTATTTTTATATTTAATTTGAAAATAACATTCCAAATAACTGTTTGAAATGTCTTTTTCTGAAAAATGTGTTCTTCAGGTTTGAGGTAAGTGTGTTGGATGCATAGTGTTTTTAATGAAAAAGAGTAAAGAAGCATGCAGTGCATCGCCACAGGCTAAACTCTCCTAGAGTTATCGCATGAACCGATCTGGTGCGCTACCCCCAAAAATTTCTCTGGCCCCACATGGCCACCACTATGAAAATGATCTGGGGGCGCCACGGGTTGGGGGCAGTTCTAGGACTCAAGAAGGTGCTAAATATGTAAAGGACAAGATGAACCATCACCTAACCTGGGGAGCCATCTTATATATGTATCCAGTCGGGTCACAACCCAGACAGAACGCAGTCGTGCGTGAGTGGGAATCCACGGTTGTCTTTCAAACTGTCTCCACATGCAATTGGACAGATCTAGGACCAGTCAGAGCAACAAACAATGTAACATATTCATCACCATGAAAATCAATCACTGTAGCAGTCTGCCACTCATCATCAAAGAAAATAATTTTTTGAAACAAATGAATTTAATATCTCCATCTGCTCATGTCTAAAAAAAAAAGCAAAAGTCTAAACATCCAATTTCGATTTCAAAGCTGTTTCAAGCTAGCGCTGTTTCTGAGCCGACGCCATCTTTGTAGTTTTTCTCCATTGCACTTCTGGCGCTAAGCCCACCCAAAAAACATAGAGCGCTGTGATTGGCTTTACCTAAAATAGTTCGGAACGAAAGTAGTCCTGCTGAGGCTATAATGGGACGTGACTAGACCTGCAGAGCTACGGTGGGTCTGGGTTTCTTGGCTAATCCCGACCCTGAAGTCCAAATAAAAATTTCTCATGTCATTTTTCTAGTGTGCAAAAGATACCCTAGCAGAGCAATACCCAAATAGGAAGACATTTATTTATATTTTTATTTATATTGTAACTTTTTTAAAAATGATGTCTTGTTTTGATTCTTATCTCTCTTTTATCTTGTATGATTAACACTGTTGACTACACCCTTTAAATTATGTTTTTCTTTGCAAAACGTGACATTAAAGATTAGATTTGATGCGTATGTGTAAACGCTTCAGAAATGAGTTTAGAGTTTATGCAGTTTTTTTCTCCAGTTTGCTGAATTTTCTGTCTTCATGTTACTCTAGCATAAGATCTGGATGTACTCAGTGGCTGGAGCGTGCTCCTGCAGGGTGCATGCAGATCCTAGTGTTCAGGCACCTCATCTCCATAGAGACAGGTGCACTCAGATGTGAGAGCATCAGTCTGACTGTAAGGATCTCAGTAGACAGACAGACTCTGGCCCTGAGGGGAAATACTGGAAACTTTTGTTTTCTTTAGCTAAAGTCTGTCCCTGCAGTTCACAGCTGTAGCCCACTCCTAAATAGAGATTCATCCATCCATCCATCCATCCATCCAACATCCATCCATCCATCCATTCCTGTGTATTTTTCATGCTGTTTACCGTGTATATTTGTGCTTTTCTCCTTGTGATAAATGACAGTTTTAAGCGTATGTGGACTATCATCACAGAATCTTATTAAACCCGTTCTGTCCTTAAAGCATCCAGATGGAGTATCTGGAGTAACAGGATTAGTAGTACCTTCATATCCAGGCCTATACATGTCTTTTGACCACCTCAGTGACCTCAGCATCAGAGATTGGAGAGTCCAACTCAAAGTCCCCAGACTCTGCTTCCTCACTGGAAGATGTGCTGGTGTGATTGAGGAGGTCTACTAAGTATTCTGCCCACCGATCCACAACGTCCTGAGTAGAAGTCAGCAGCACACCGCTGTAAACAGTATTGGTAGCACACTGCTTTCCCCAACTGAGACGCCAGATGGTTGATGAGAATCTCTCTGAAGCCATACAGACATCTTGCTGAAATTTCTCTTTCGGTTTTATTGTTGCGATGAAGAAAAAAGGTCTGAGCTTCTATTTTCTGTTCAGCATGAATTTTCTGCATAATCTCAACTGTTCCTGGTTATATCTTTGCCAGTATTACAGTTTGGCCCATGCACGGATTTGCTTGAATTTCCATGCTGATCTGCCCTCTCACTGCCTTTATGCATATTGGTGCTTAGCTCCCATTTCGCTCGCCTACATCATCCTGCTAATGTTTTGACTTCACGACACCTTAAATGTGAGATTAATGCCAAACTTTGTCATCAGCACCAGTTAATGACTTCAGCCCTCAGAGCTGCAGATTAGCCCATGCAGTCATATCACCGTTGGGTTGTTCATTTCATGTAGAAATATGTTCTCTGAGGAATATTAACTTTCCCTCAGCGCTGTCATTCTGATTTCATGAAAAGGTAATGAATTGTTAATGGCACGATTACTCTGAAAATAGAATAACTGTGGAAAATGATCTAGGCATTATGACTCCTATTGCTTTCCTCTCTGGTGAAATGAAAGCTTATTCATTATGTGTCGATACTTCCACAAACCATTCATCTGCTTCTGATTAGATGAATGATCTCATTAGTGGATATGAGACCCAGCGATTCCGTCTCTGTGAGCCTCGAAGGTCAGTCACCATTAACACGTGTTGGTTCTCCCTCAAATGTTATTACAGAATAATTTTACCATGAACACCTCAGCACCATGTTTTACCTAAAGGGAAAACAAATGATTGACTTTCATTCGCTTATTTTTAAATGATGGTGCAACAGTTGATTGCAGAAAATCCTATTTGCTACACCGCTGTAAACCGTAGAGAAGACCGATAGGCCCGTTTTCACTATTGGAACTTGCGGGTCATTTTACCACCCCCTGTGGCGTCCTAGCCTGGCTTGCCAGACTCATCCTCCGGTTAATTCTGCACAGAGAAAGAGTCTGGTAACTCACAGAGAGGCACATGAGGGGCGGGACTAGGCAGCTCAAAAGTAACCAATCAGAAAAAAGACAGAAACCCCGACTGTACCGCACGACGCGGTAGTTTTCTAGCTGTAGTAAAAAAATAAAAGGCATCTGGCAACGGCGAAAATATCTTTTATTTTTTTTAACAAATGCTTTTAGCGCTTCTACTTGTGGTTTTAAAGACATTTGAGTCATTCAGAACAGAGGAAAGAGCCGCAGCGAACTCCGCCGCTGTCTTTGTTGTTTATGAGAAACTGAGCGTCGCTGTGTGTGACGTAAGCGACGCTGTAGTGTTTTAGCTGTAGTAAAAACGGAGTCTGACAATAGCGCAAACATCTTTCTTTAGAAGAAAGGCTTTTAGCGCTTCTACTTGTTGTGTCCAAGTCATTTAGACTAGAGGAAAGAGCCGCAGCGAACTCCGCTTCAGTCGTCATGTTGGACAAACTAAACATTATGGTGTGTGACGTACGCTGCTCAGCGCTGATTGGTTCGGTTAGAATTCTCACCGGGTGGGGTTATTAGTATATGGGAGTTCCCAGACTCTTTCTCTGTGCAGAATGAAACAGAGGAGGAGTCTGGCAGGCCAGGCTAGTGGCGTCCCAAAAGGACCCTTTTCTGGACCCAGTAGAGTCACTGTGCGGGATCTGATTGACTCTTCTTCACTCCTCTCTCAAGAAGATAGATGGTTTGAAAGAGGAGTGAAGGCAGCTATTTATCTCAAACTGGAAAACCCACATTGAATAGAGGAGGGGGCCTCAGATCTCACCTTTCCATCCATCCATTTTCATCCGCTTATCCGGAGTCGGGTCGCGGGGGCAGTAGCCTAAGGCGAGAGGCCAAGACTTCTCTCTCCCTAGCCACTTGGGCCAGCTCCTCCGGGGGAATCCCAAGGCGTTCCCTGGCCAGGTGAGAGACATAGTCCCTCCACCGTGTCCTGGGTCTACCTTTAGATCTCCTCCCAGTTGCACGTGCCCGGAAAACCTCACCAGGGAGGCATCCAGGAGGCATCCTGACCAGATGCCCGAGCCACCTCCACTGGCTCCTCTCGATGTGGAGGAGCAGCGGGTCTACTCCGAGCACCTTCCAAATGACCGAGCTTCTCACCCTATCTCTAAGGGAGAGCCCAGCCACTCTTCGGAGAAAACTCATTTCTGCCGCTTGTAGCCGCGATCTCGTTCTTTCGGTCACTACCCAAAGCTCATGACCATAGGTGAGGGTAGGAACGTAGATTGACCGGTAAATTGAGAGCTTCGCCTTCTGACTCAGCTCTCTCTTCACCATGACAGACCGGTACAACGCCTGCATCACTGCAGATGCAGCGCCAATTTGCCTATCGATCTCATGCTCCAGTTTTCCCTCACTCGTGAACAAGACCCCGAGATACTTAAACTCCTCCACTTCCTCCCCGCATGGGGGAAGCAGTGCGCTGAGTGAAGGAAGCTATTCATCTCAAACTGGAAAAACCACATTAAATAGAAGAGGAGACCTCAAATTTCATCTTTCCAGCACTTATAATACAGCTCTGAACATAATTCCCAAACAGTTTCAGTCTAGGTTACACTCTCCTGCATCTAATCAATACGACTCCCGCACACGCATCAGGGTGTAGGGGTATTCAGAGTGAGTTTCTGCTACAGTTTACAAGCTTGACCCTCCCATATTCCAGTCAGAATTGACAAAGCTCCTCGGATGAAAAGCAAAATGTCTTTAAGAAAACAAAGATGTCCAGTTGCCTTCATTCAAAGCCCTTAGGATTACTAAATTAAATCAAAGTTGTTGCAATTTTGCAAAGATAATACTTAACGCTTAAGCATGCATGAAAGAAGATATGGGATTTTAGCCACCTAGATGATACATTTTTTATTAGGGGGGGCTCTTCATCCATCGGTATCAGTTTATATTGGTATCGGAAATTAAGATTTAGAAAATAATGGATATCAGCAAACAAACAAAAAAATAGAAGCCAACATCGAGCATGCCTAGTTAGCACCTCGTCCACTAGGGGCTGACTCCAGAAAGGAGCGAGTTCCCATTGGCTCCTATGGTAAAAATGCTAACTTCACAGCAGAAATGAACATGTTTACAGCCTGGTTTACAAAAACCATTTAGGTTTAATAGGTCAAGTTTACCATCATGACAACTCTGATGGGGTGAATTGTTTTTACAACTCATTCCTTTAGACTTCATTAAAGCTTGTAACTATTAATTATTAGGGGGCGTGTCTTTTTGATGGACAGGTAACAGATGGGCTGCGAATGACAGCACTAGCGGCCTGCCCCCCTGCTTGCTCTGGGGGAAGCCTCAATCTCACGTTAAAACGTGATTTAGCCTAGAATGCAGAGGGTAGCAGTGATGCTCAAACGTGTTTTCTGGCTAAAGCGCCCACAAACCTCCACCGGCTTTGATTATCTTCATTTAGCTCGTACCTGCATCATCCCAGAGTTCGCTGGGTGTCGATCATCTGCCCCCACCTTCACAGCCCTGCACGCAGCTCCATTTTTGTTTTTTCCAGAAGTGATGATGAGACACATGATGTGGCCAAGATTGCAGTAATGGGAACCCCAATCGGCTTCAATTCAGCTCTTGGGCAACCTATGAATGGTTCATCCATCATATAAACAATCTATGATTGTAACTCAGTAGGAAATGACATCGGCAGATGTCGCCAAACAAACAGCATTCATGAAAAGTTGCAGTTGGATGGAACAGAAAGGTCGTAAGCAGAATTTGCGCTGTTTTAAACACTGAAAAAATGCTGATATCCCTTCACAGAGCTGTGATTTATGGCGTTTTGTCGTCTTCTACAGACCAATGGAAAAAATGACACTTCTTCTGGCCACTTTTTACGTCACATAGCCGCTGTTCCCTTCCCCTAAATGGATTAAATTATGCCGCACTTTGACAGAATACCACTTTTAATGTTATTGATGCCCAAAGATGCTTTTTAGTCTGTTGCCAAATCAGTGGGGATATCCTGGCTTTTTAACAAGGCCCTGAAAGGGCTGAGACACAACAACTGAGAGGTCTGAACCATCGTCCCAGCGCAGTCATGTTTCTCTCTCACAGATAATCCTCCTATATTGGAAACACCAGCTAGTCCAGAACTATTAGGAAGCACTAAAAGGTGAACTTTACTCATATTTTAAATGCATTTGCAGTGGTCTGTAGTGGAATGAATGCCTTGTAAGTTGTACTCTGGGGGAAAAAGAGCTCTGGTGCGCCTCTTTGAGTAGTTTGAGCGTCTTATTTCCTGATATTTGGACATCTCACCTCTGATTGGCTAACCACAACATGACTCTACCCCTGACTCTGTTTGCTCTGCAACGTTGATATTTTATCTCTACAAATAACACAAGCCTGGAGGAGTTCTGCTGTGTGTTGGAGTCGCTAATGCTAACAGTTAGCTTCTACCATCCGAGACGTTCTCTGCTGTTTCCTGGACGCTAAACCAACAACAGCCTCCCCCTCATGGGTGAGTCCATGAATGTTAGGTGCCAGTGTGACGTAGATCGGTCAGGCTTTTTTAATTCCAGAATTTTACTGTCTATTTTCTATCAGAAATAATAATAAGAAAAAGTTTTTCAGCGAAGTTGACCTTTAAAGATCAACACCATTCACAGAGTTGAAGATGTGTCAACTAAATCCTGATCCAGTTCTTATTTTGAAAATCAAATTTACAATATGAAAAACATTCAGAGGCTCCTGGCTGACTTTTTCACGGTGCTGAAGAGAACGCCCTCCAGACTTGGCAGACGCAGTAACTCAGAGATTTGCAGCTGTTCATTATTATTCACAATCTTTCCTCAGAGCAGTGAGTTAAAACATCTGAACTACCCCTTTGACCTCCAAACTGACCTGAAATCTGTCTAATTACAGGAACAGATTTACACTCACTGGCCACTTTATTAGATACACCTTGCTAGTACCTGGTTGAACCCCCTTTCGCCTTCAGAACTGCCTTAATCCTTCGTGGCATGGATCCAACACGGTACTGGAAACATTCCTCAGAGATTCTGGTTAATATCGACATGATAGCAGCAGCAGTTGCTGCAGATTTGTCGACTGCACATCCCTGATGCAAATCTCTCGTTTCACCACATCCCAAAGCTGATCTATTGGGTTAAGATCTGGTGACTGTGGAAGCTATTTGAGTACAGTGAACTCATTGTCATGTTCAAGAAACCAGTCTGAGATGATTGGAGCTTTATGACATGGTGCATTATCCTGCTGGAAGTAGCCTTCAGAAGATGGGAACACTGTGGTCATAAAGGGATGGACATGGTCAGGCAGGCTGTGTCATTTAAACGTTGATCAGGGGGTCCAAAGGGGTCCAAAGGGGTCCAAAGTGTGCCAAGAAAATTTCGCCCCACACCATCACACCACTGCCAGCCTGAACCGTTGATAGAAGGCAGGATGGATCCATGCTTACATGTTACTGACGCCAAATTCTGCCCATCTGAATGTTGCAAATCGAGACTCATCCGACCAGGCAGACTTATTCCAATCTTCTATTGTCCAAATTTGGTGAGCTTGTGTGAATTGTAGCCTCAGTTCCTTGTTCTTAGCTGACAGGAGTGGCACCCAGTGTGGCTTTCTGCTGCTGTAGCCCACCTGCCTCAAGGTGCAACGTGTTGTGTGTTCAGAGATGCGCTTCTGCATACCTTGGTTGTAACGAGTGGTAATTTGAGTTACTGTTGCCTTTCTACCAGCTTGAACCAGTCTGGCCATTCTCCTCTGACCTCTGGCATCAACAAGGCATGTTCGTCCACAGAACTGCAGCTCACTGGATGTTTTCTCTTTTTTGGACCAGTTTCTGTAAACCTTAGAGATGGTTGTGTGTGACAATCCAACAAGATCGGCAGTTTCTGAAATACTCAGACCAGCCCTTCCGGCACCAAGAACCACGCCACGTTCAAAGTCACTTAAATCACCTTTCTTCCTCGTTCTGAAGCTCGGTTTGAACTGCAGCGCATCATCTTGACCATACATGCCTAAATGCATAGAGTTATCACCATGTGATCGGCTGATTGGTCACTTGCGTTGACAAGCAGTTGGACAGGTGTACCCAACAAAGTGGCCAGTGAGTGTATTTTAACAGTTTCATCCTTTGGGTGTAAACAGCCTGTGAGTGAGTGAGTGTAGCAGAGGGTTTTAGTCATGTCTGAGGTGTTTAGAGTTTGGTGTTCTGTCCCCTAAGGAGGTGTGGAGTTTGGGCGTGTGGGTTTTCTTCCACATCAAAAAGTGTTACTTCTAATTATTTCATTCTGTTGCTAAAATTACAGACAAAACTAAACAGCTTCATATTGGCAACAATTTTCTTTCCAGAGCCTGATGGGTTGAGCCCAGCTGCTCCTGCTGAGTCTTCTTAACCTGCTGCTCAATATTTCAGTCTTCCCCAGCAGCTTCTGCAACTTTCTCACTGCAGGCAGATCCAGTGTGGGCTGACTTGGCTTTAATTAGAGGAGGAGGGACCTTATCACATGGGCAGGAGCAGGCTCGGGGATCCTGCTCTGAATGTTTTATCAGACGCTGAGCTGCCACAGAGCGCTGGAGTAGAGGTGTCAAACAGAATGTGAGAGCGTCTGCAGATGCGTACATCAGCACTAAGTTGTGTTTGTACTAGAGGCTCTGAGGGTCTTTGGCTCCAGAAACACATACCATCCACTTCCTGCACATTTAAACGTGTGTCAGTAATGGATCCTTCTCAATTACTCTGGCTTTTATCTGTCTTGACGATAAAAACACACTTTCTGCTAATGCCTGAAAAACAGCTTCAGAAAAAGGGGTTGTACATAAAAAACGGTGCTGATGATTTTTCCATAAGAGCTATGAAACTGATCTATTTCACTTTAAACTGGTAAAAGCTATGAGTCCTAGACTGGCTGGTATTTTAAATTGCAGTGTTGGATCAATTATTCAGGATAAAACTAGAAACACAAAAGGAGCCACATCACTGCCTACAGCGATCCTTAGAAATGAGGTCAGCATCATCGTATTCTAGCAGGAAATAAGCTCTGCAGCAGAGGAGAGCCTGTCGGGTGGAGGTGGAGGTGTGTTCCAGGCGCACATCCTCCATGTTCAGTTTATTTTTAGTTTTTCAGGTAGGAATGGACTGATGGTGCAAGCATAAGTGCCTTCAAAATAAAAGCCAGACTGGGTTCTAAATAAAATGCTAGAGCTAACCCTGATAATCTGAATCAGAGCTTGGCACTTTGTTTTAACTTTTTGAATATACTTTAAGTAGAAAGGTTACTTGGTAAAAAGCCTGAATTCAACTTCAACAGAAGTTTTTTTAAACCCTGAATGTGATCACTTTAGAGACTTCCAACAAATGAGTAGAAAAAGTTTAGGATAAACTCACGGGTTTGAACTGGAGGCGACTCTAAAGTTTCAGACTCTAGTCTGGCAGAGGAAATTGTCTTTGTTTTGTTTTTTTGTTTGTTTTCCCGTTCCAGTGCCACGAATCAGTCACAGACTCCCGAAGCTCCTTAAAAACTTCAACGCCACATTCCCAACAGTCCACCTCCACCCTGCAGGACAATGACTGCTATTGTTTGGCTATTTTGCAGAAAAGCTTAGTCGACAATAAAAAAAAAACATCCACTACCAGAGGGGTGGGTGGAGGTGGGGACGACTCTTTTATTGCCTATTAATGAGTAATGGAAAAGCACCATCGGTGTTTGGTTTTCCTCTCAAAGAGCAGGCCTGGATGAGTGTTTTGAGGACCGTTTATGCAAAGATGTTAAGTTCTCCAGCCTGCCAGACCGGCTGCTCTACAGCAGCTCCAACATCAAGATCTTTCAGGAGCGATGTTCAGCAGTTTTTCCTCACCACATTGATTTCTCACTACGCCTCGACACGGATCATGATGAGTATTAGGCTCCAGTCCGATCCACATTATGTTAAATGGTGCGACTCTGCTGTGTTATTGATAATAATTCAACAGATTTGCCAGCCTGTCTGGGCTTCTCCCCTTTGGTACTTTACTGGGCCGTTAAAACGGTCAGCACTTGAGACACACATGTAACAGAGATCTCGTTTCTCCCAGCATCATGTCCAGAGATAGGAATAACTGTAAGCTTTTGGAAACTAAAGGTTTTGACATTTTTATGTTACCATGTGACTGTTTCATGTTTTTATCAGGTAAAATGTGCATTTTAACCAATCTGAAGTGAATTTAAAGGTATAGGTCTGTGCGGCTGGCAGAGGGGAGAACATATCTCCGAACCGTTGCTGCAACGTGGTTAGGTCCGCTCTCTGGGCAGCAGAGAGTAGGTCATGCCAGAGAAGAAGAAGAAGAAAAGATCTTTTCTATAGCGCCTCTCAAGAAAAAAATCACGAGGCGCTTCAAAAAAACAAAAAAACTGTAAAAATATAAAAAATAATTTAGAAAATGTTTAAAAATATATTTTAAATGAGCAAAAAATAGACAATTGTGATTAAAAAATGTTAAGAAAGAGAGAGAGTGAATAGGAAAGAGAGAAATCAGTGGATCCTGAGGAAGGTGGAATAGGTGGGGAGAGCAGAACAAGGAGAGGGTGATGAAGGTCACACAAAAGCCAGCTTGAACAAGTGAGTCTTCAGCTGCTTTTTAAAGGAGACCACTGAGTCCACTGATCTCAGGCTCAGGGGGAGAGAGTTCCAGAGTCTGGGGGCCACAGCAGCAAATGATCTGTCACCTTTGGTCTTTAGCCTGGTGCTGCACAACCAGTAGGCTTTGATCACTGGACCTCAGGAACCTGCCGGGGGTGTAGGGACTAAGAAGATCACCAATGTATGATGGTGCTTGTCCATGTAAGGCCCTATAGACCAGAACCAGGATCTTGAAATGAACCCTGAAGTTGACTGGCAGCCAGTGAAGCTGGAGGAGAAGCGGGGTGATGTGGGTGTGTTTGGAGGACTTGGTCAGGAGCCGAGCACAGGCGTTCTGAACCACCTGTAGACGGTTCAGGGAGGTTCTGCTCAGACACGTGAAAAGAGAGTTACAGTAGTCTAAGCGTGAGGAGATGAAGGTGTGGAGAACTGTCTCAAGTTCAGAGCGGGACAGAATGGGACTCAGCTTAGCAATGTTCCTGAGATGGAAGAAGGAAAAGCGAACAAGAGAACTGACATGAGAATCCAGGGTGAGTGCTGGGTCAAAGGTCACACCAAGATTCCTGACTGAAGGTTTGGTGTGAGACGCAAGCTGACCAAGAGAGTCTCTGACTTTGGGAACCAGATTGTCTGGGGCACAGAGGAAGATCTCAGTCTTATCTTCATTCAGCTGAAGAAAGCTCCCAGCCATCCAGGTTTTGATAGAGTCTAAGCAGGTGTGTAACATTTGCAGCTTAGACATCTCATGGGGCTCAAAGGAGATGTACAGTTGGATGTCATCTGCGTAAAGATGGTAGGAGATTCCTTTGAAGGAGCTCAGGATGTGCTGAAGAGGAAGGAGATAGAGGAGGAAGAATAGAGGCCCCAGCACAGAACCTTGTGGGACACCATGGGTAAGGGAGGTGGTGGAGGACCTAAACTTGGAGATGGACACAGAAAAGGAACGCTCAGAAAGATAAGAGGAGAACCACTCCAGAGCAGATACTTACAGGCCTACCCAGTCTCTCAGCCTCTCCAGTAGCAGGTGATGGTCAACAGCATCAAAGGCTGCAGTCAGGTCCAGCAGGAGAATTCAATTCAATTCAATTCAATTCAAAAATACTTTATTAATCCCAGAGGGAAATTGAACAGAACAGAACAGTCCCCTGCATCACTGTGGGTCAGAAGGTCATTAGAGACCCTAAGAGGAGCTGTTTCAGTAGAATGAGCTCTACGAAAACCTGACTGGAAGCTATCATAGATGTTATGTTCATCAAGAGCAACTGTGAGTTGTTTAGCCACAACCTTTTCCAAGATCTTGGAGATGAACGGAAGTTTAGAGATGGATCTGAAGCTGCTATGGAGAAAGGGGTCAAGACAGCTTTTTAAGAAGCGGGTGGATTACAGCGTTCTTAAAGTAAGCAGGGACCTGACCAGAAACCAGAGAAGCATTAATAATGGAGAGCACGCTGGGACCGATGGACTGAAAAGCCCTTTTAAATAACGATGAGGGTAAGATGTCGAGGGGGCATGCAGAGGTCTTCATAGAGTTAACTAGTTTGGTTAACTCAGGCAAAGAAACAGGAGCAAAGCTATCTAGGATGATGGGCCTGGTTGGAGTCGGGAGAGGTGGCGATAAGGCTGAAGGAGAGATGCTAGATCTAACCTTATTGACTTTGTCCACAAAGAAAGACAGAAAGTTCTCACAGTCTGCAACAGAGTGGATGGAGGCTGTAGGAGAGGCAGGAGAGACGATGCTGCTGATGGTGTTAAACAGCACTTTGGGGTTCCCTTTGCTCTGGGACACCAGGTTGGAAAAATAGGAAACCCTCGCGTCTCTGACTGCAGAGTTAAAGGATGTCAGAAGATCCTTTAGGTGCAGCAGATGGACGTGGAGACGGGTTTTCTTCCACAAGCGCTCAATTTTTCTGCATTGGCGTTTTAGGCTGCGAAGGCTGTCATTAAACCAGGGAGTAGGGTTCACTGCAGGAACTGATCTGGTTCTGACAGGACAGATGTTGTCCAGAATGGAGAGGCAGTGCTCGTTGAACTGAGAAGTTAAGGAATCTGGGTCGTTATCAGAAGAACAGGGTGGATCAAAAGCAGCAGAAAAATTGCTAGCTGTGCTCTCATTAAGAAAACGAGAACTAACCATACGGCGAGCAGGAGATGGGGACGCAGAAATGGACAAGTTAAAGAAAATGCAATGGTGATCTGAATTATAAACGTCCGCAGGACAAACACTGTTAGCATTTAGACCCCGGGTAAACACCAGAGGTGGAAAGTAACGAATTACATTTACTAGCGTTACTGTAATTGAGTAGCTTTTTTGTATACCGTAAATCCTCTAATACAGGCCCGGGCCTGTATTTGACTCAAGCTCATCAAGCTCCAGGCCTTTATTGGAAGGAGGACCAGAATTAGAGGCAGGCCTCAATTTCTATTTGAGCAAAGTGAACTAATGGTTCGCTGGAGTTTTTGACAATTAAAATTACGCCCACATTTTCAAAGTTAACACATTTCTTTTAACAACGGTAGTTTCTGCTTCAGCCCTCTCCCCCCTCCTCCTGCGCAGCGGCCGCAAACTCACTGATGCGCCTGCAGCCTCTGAGTTCCTGCTGCTCTAAACATTAAAATAATCATTTCATTTTCTGTTCCTCACTTCTGATTACCTTCAATGGTGTCTGTTTGTTGCAACCACCAGGCACAAAAACGAACTTGTTTTTATTTGACTATTTTCCTGTCCTGCCTGTTTATTATCTTCCTGCATCTCCTCTCAATCTTAAAGAAAAACTGCTACCTGGGTTCATATATATTCATCTCATGAGTTACCTTTGAACTGCAGTTCTAAAAGATCTCCCGACCGCAAAAACAGCGGAGTGCGCGCTGCTTTCCGGCCGCATCAGTGATCGGTGCGTCACGGAGGACAACAGGTGATGCGCTCCGCTCCACAGCAGCGAAACGCATCAGGCGCAAATAAAAGACAGAATACATCAAAGGAAATGAGCCGACATGAATGAACGTGTGTTAAATTAGTTTTTGAGGTGGCGACGCCTGATTTGATAATGTTACTGTGGCTGTGCTCAGGACGCAGATGTCTGGAGCGCGTCAACAATCAGAGCTTTGCATGCGCAAGCTGGTTAAGGTTAGGATGGGGGTGAGGGGAATGTTAAATTGCAAGAGGGTAAAGGTCACAATTTGGTTAAATGTCCGTTTTACAGCGGGTGTCAGTACCGACGCTCTGGCACAGCGCGTTGCCTCCACCACGACCAGAACCCCGGGGCTGGCTAAGAAAAGAATAACCACTCGGGCAGAGTTCAATCAGAGCAGAATAATCAGATGTTAGCTGCCAAACTTCAGTCAGAAACAGAAAATTCAGGTTTTAGAGAGAATTAGATCATTAAGCAGGAAGGACTTATTGTTAACAGAGTGGGTATTTAATAGAGCCATGCTGAGTTAGGTGGAGGAATCAGAAACTACAGAAACAGCTGGAGTTGGTGGATGTAAATTAGCAGGGTTAGATCCACGGTGTTTATAAAAACAGGAGGGAAAACCACTGAAGAATGAGGATAAACCGACCTTAAAAAACTTGGACGGAGAAACCACGCTGCAACGCGGCCTGGCGGGAATGTGGAAGTGGCGCCCAGTTCACCAAACAAAGGACAAGAAGCTAGAAGATCACGCCGATGTTTACTAGATAAACTACGCTTTAAGAGAAGTCTTATTCTCACCTGGATTCCTGCTCATTTACCTCTTTTCCTCTGATGTTTTCCCGGGACCGGATAAACATCGCTGGAGGCGCCCTGGTTGGAATCATCGTTTGGCTCCGGGCTAGCGTGCCACTCAGGTTAACAAACAGGGAGGTACATCCTCGGTGCATCTTGGGCGATCGTGAAGGATCAGAAGGATAAAAGAGTCTGGCGATCATAGGAGATGGTAGCAGGGAGACTACTGAAGAGGATAGCAGACAGGAGCAAGGTGGAAAAGAGGAGGATAGTGGAGAAAAGTTTGAAAAAGGGGCAGGTGGCCGCGGCTAAGCCAAGCACAGGCGCCATCTTTTTACTGACCGGAAGCGAAGAGCAGAGGACCTGGGTCTGATCATTAGTGATTGACACCTCCAGCCCCAACTCATCCTTCTCTTGAACTGCACACACAGTAGACACTGGTGTCGCCTTTCTGAAATCAGAGGCTCCTGTGACCCCAGTGACTGGAGCTTTGCTCCATAAAATATTGAATCTCATTATTGCTTGAACTGGGACCTTTCCCAATTTACTTTAATAAGGTCCAGCACTCCCCTAGGGGTTCCCCATAGAGGCTTGGGGCAACCCTACGGACTAGGAATAACAGGGAGTCCAGTCACTTATCACAATGACGTCTGTTTGAGTGTAAGGACTTCCGGGTCATGGCCTTTAATGTTTGGTGTAACCTCTCCACCAACCCGCCCATCTGCCGATGGTAGACACTGGTTCGCACCAACGTGACGCCCAGTAATCCATACAATTCACGGAGTGTGCAGGACATGAACAAAGTGCCCTGGTCAGTCAGGATCTCTTTCAGAATCCCGACCTAGGAGGGGCCTCATGAGGCCGGGGAATTTTCCAGTTGGCATTCTGGGCAGGCCACACACCAACAGTGCACGTCTGCTGCAAGCACGATCGACAAACAAGCATAATTCGGGTCTGGAAATGAAGCAAAACAGGAAGTGACAAAAATCACAGTTCCACCCTCATCCGCTAGGGGCTGGTGTCAGAAGCGAGCAAATCCTCATTGACTCCCATGTTAAAAATACCAAATTCACAGCAGGAATAAACATGTTTACAGCCTGGTTCCAAAACATGTTTCAGGTTTAATAGATCTAGTTTACACTCATGACAACTCTGGGGGGGGGGGGGGGGGGGATTTTTTTGTCAGTCATCTGTTTAGGTGTATTAAAAGCCTAAAATTCTGAATAATTAATGAGCATCAGACCCATGTGACCGCAGAGATAGCTCCGGGGAAAGGCCTCAGCCTCGCCTGAAAACTGTTAAGCAATTTTTACAAGTGGTGCTCGCTGCAGAACCACAAAGGCGGAGCTGCACCAGAAGGTCGAGCTGCACCAGAGTCAGCCCCGCCCATTCCAGAATCAGCCCCGCCCATTCTATCAGAGTCAGTCCAATTCCTTCCAGTTGTCAGACTTTATAGCATTCTGGAACCAAAGAGGGTGTTATAGCTAAAAAATGCAAGATTGAGGACGGAGTTGAGAAGTGAATTGAACAGTTTTTGTAAAGGTTCCATATAATTAAAAATCTAACTTTGGGAACTTTTTATCATGTTATATTGTCATTTCCTCATAAGAAACACGCCAAAGCCATTTTTGGCCTCATTCATGCATTTTCTTCCCATCTCAGCTTCAATTTGGTCTCCTCCCCCGAAGCGGGTCTGGTCTTGGTTCTCAAATCTGGATATTCTGTGAATTTTCTGACAAATTATTTCTGAAATGACTTCTACTGAGACACCGCCAGAAAAATCATACACCCAGTCTACAAAGACATACTGGATAGAAGAATAACATGTAACGCCACTCATGTTCTATAAGATGTGGTGGTGTAGTGGTTATAGTGTCTGGTTGAAATGCAATTTTGCGCAGGTTCGCCTCCCAGTAGTGGAAATATTCTATAACCACTTTTCCTCATTTCTAGCTACACTTGCCAGTACTATGTTTACAACAATTTATTGGTATGCCGTTTAACATATAATGACTAATGTGTTTTTTTATTTATTCATTTGTTTATTTAGCCAGTGTGAGTCCATTTGTGAGCAGAGTTTCAACTAAAATGCTGTTTAGGAACGACCAAATTCAAAGAACTTGTAGAGACATAAATATTTTGCTGAAAATGAACATTACAACTAAAATATGAACAAATTAAATGTTTCAGCTGGCTAAATAGATTGTTGCCGACCCCACCGAGAACCGAACCAGCATCAGCTGAGGGGAAAGCAAAACTTAAGTCATACGATCTTGCCACTGGACTACCAGAACCCACATAATACTGTCAAATGTTGTTTTACAGGACTTTTGTTAGAGCGGCTATGGGCAGATATTCGCTAAAAGAAATCTTTTCATTTCGGGATATATTCAGACTTTGTCATGTAGCAAGTTATATTTACCTTGTTTAATTGGAGCACAGAACATAGCATTAACGACTGTAAACTAGTAACAGCCGTAATTCATGAGAGTCAGGTTAGTTTGCGATAAAGTTGAAAAACAAAAACGGAAGTCAGTGGGCTAGGCTGAGTTTGCGTGAATGGGCGGGGCTGACTCTGGTGCAGCTCCACCTATGGTGCAGCTCCGCCTTTGTAGGTCTGCAGCGAGCACCCTCTCAATTTTTAGTCTCTCAGCTTAGACCATTAGTTGTAGCATTTGTGTATTCTTTTTTGGATATTATTTCTCCAATTGTTGGACAAAATGACTTGCTGTGGTATTAATTGCACTAATAGAGTGTCCAAGAAGTCTCCACTTCATTTTTTTCGGTAAGTAAAATTATATTCATGTATTTATTTTGATGATTTTAGGTCACTGTCGCTCTTGCGCTAGCTGAGCTTAGATTTTAACATGTACTGTTTAACCATGAAATTTAAATGTAATAGGGTAAAACCCAATGCATCTAACATAATGCTGCACTTTTGAAAACGGGTTGAAATATAACATGTTGGTGGAGCTGGATTCCGACTATCGGTATGGTCCCCTCCCCTCAGCGGCAGCTTGGCACATCTCTGACCGCAGCGACGCGTGCCTGCTGCCTGTTTGCTGGCTTGTGGAGCTCTCAGATGGAAACAGATGTTTTCCACCCGGTTCTCCCCAGCGGCAGCTCGGCGCATCTCTGACCGCAGCGGCGCCTGTCTGCTGCGCGGCTGCCGCTTCAGTTCGATGGGTGTCGTCATTTGATCCCAGCCTTACAGCCCCACCCTCAGCTCCACCTCTTTTCCCTTTTGTGGAATTGTCTGGGCTTGATGGAACCTGGGACACGCTCAAAATGGCGGTGGTGGCCACCTCCCATTTTGGCACAAAAACTTATAATTGGAGCCTATGGAAACGAATTGTCCAGTATAGATGTCGATGGTCTGCTGAGATTCCCGGCCAATAAAAACTGTTTGAGCCAATGGTAGACCAGCTGAGGCTACAATGGAGCATGGCTAGACTGACCTGCAGAGCAAAATCATTTGATTCTGTTATGGTTATCTAGATTTCTAGGCTAGAGATAAGCAGTAGCTGTTGGTGGCAAAGTGCTGCAGATCAGAGAAACCAGATCCGTTGGAGTAACAAACAGCCAGGTCTTTAAACCCCGCCCACTAGCATCTGCACAATAAAGGATAGAAAGGCGTTTTTAAACAGAAAAAGATCAACTATAACTGTAACTGTAATAGAAGTGAGTGTGTTGGCTGCTTAAATCAAATAAATATTCACGTCTCTGTGGTCCTGGGTTTGTAAACGGGTTGGGTCACCAAGTGTTCTATGACTGTTCAGTTTGGTAGTGTTACCTGTGTTTACAGGTAGGAGGAAACAACGAAGGAGACCAACCAATCAGAGGCAGAGGCATGTTTAAGAGAGAGCCCCGACAAGTACGAAGTGTTATTTTGGTAACTTCAGTCTCAGGAGAAGAAGACATGCGGTGGTTCCTGACATAACTCATCCTGGATTAAAACAACAAAATCCCCTGAAAACACGTGTTTATGTCATTAGAATAAAAATGTTGACTACATCTTTTCATAAGCAGTGGGGGTGCATGAGTAAACACACAAAGCGTCCTATTAAAGGATTCAGTCAGACATTTAAAACAAACATTCCTCCAGAATATTAGGTCCCCGACAGGACCCCAATAAATCACTCATCCTCTGATATTCACATGTCCTCACTCCTCACACCGCTCCAAACAGCTGGGGCAGTCAGATGGAGAGAGCCGAGCCTGCAGGGCCCTCAGGAATCTGTATGCTGCATGTCTGGATGAAATTTTAATGATGGCGGGTGGTTGGGCATGTGTGCTGAAACGTTTGAATCAGGAGCGTCAGCGCTTGGCAGGCCGGGAGTCCTTGGAGAGACGGATGAGGAGCTCATCCAGAGGGGGAGAGCTTTGATCAGCTCTCCTTATTTCCATATCGCAACACACCGACTGCTCTTCCCGCTAAATGAAAAGCGACATGGGTTTTGAGCCACTAGGCTGAAGAGATGGAGTTGCGCGAGCTCGAGCCTCGGACAAAAATTCAGATCAGAATCCATCATGTGTTTAGTGCATCCTTCGGTAGAACAGCGTTGTGTTTGGGCCCTAAAGCTGCAGCTTCTTACCTAGGGATTGTAAATGTTTAGCATTTATTCACTTATTTTACCAGGGCGGTTTCAACATGGTTGCTTTTCTACATTGTTGTACTGATCAGAGAGGAAAGGTGTTGATGGTTCTAATGTCTAGAGGGGTGGGGAACCCTGGTGCATCAAGGGCCGCTATCCAGAATATTTTAGTTTCAACCCTGCTTCAACACACCTGATTTCAATCAGCAGGTGATTAACAGGTTTCTGCAGAGCCTGATGAGCTGCTGGACAGGTGAATCAACCGCTGAATCAGAAGTGTTGGAGCAAAGACATGCAGGATACCGGCCCTCGAGGACCAGGGTTCCCCACGCCTGGTCTAGAGAGAGGAGGGCTGAAAAAAGAGAAGGAACACATCACAAAACCTTCATGCATCTGTAGATGGTAATTATTGTATGTATTTGGGTGCTTTTAAAGCTTAATATACCACTCTACACTTTGACCAATGTGATGTGAATTTCCATGTCAATATGGAAATCCAGTCGGATTGGTCTTTAATGTTTAACCAGAAGATTTAGAATTCTTTGTTAATTCAGGGATTGTAGAACACTTCGTATTGATTCAAGATGAGAGTCAGGTTTATAAAAAAGTAAGAATTTATTTTCCAAACAATTAAAAACACAACAAGTTAACTAATATTTCTGTGATGGATGGATCTAGGAGGGTGGAATGTGATGTATGGTAACTATATGTGAATGTGAGGTTATCAGAACTTTTGTATCTAGAAGAACTGAGTTCTGGGTGTCAGAATAATTGATTTGCATTAAACTATGAAGTTGGTTTTCATCAAAAAGGAACCAGACGCAATCTGTCATGTCTACGTACCCCAAGTGGAGACTCTCTTTTGGATCCGAGATGTCGGGGGTCGGGTGACCCCAAGGTACTGAAGTCCGTAGGAAAAATGCATCGTGTGTGAGACACATGCATCTGACCCCATCACTCGCTCTCGTGCCAAAACTGCCTATTTCTCATGCTAACCCCACCACGAAGAGAATGTGAGAGATGTGTGGCCCCAGTATCAGAAGGCTGTGTAGTGCCTGAAACCATAAATGCCATGCTCTCTCCTGCTGTAACTGCTCTCTCCTCTGTCTCAGCTACCTCTGTAACCTAATTCTTCAGCTTGTTTTGGATAAGGTTGCTAAAGCCCCTTTCAGACAGGCCATGAAAAACGGAAATGTTCCGGACTCTGTCCGTAAGACCGTTGTGTCTGAATACAAACATCTGGATAACGTGTTCTGGAATTTATCCGGACGAAGCCCCTAGTAACAGGTCCGAACTTGTTACGGACAGGGTGGCTGCTTCAGACTGGTGAGGTAAAGTTCTGGACAAGGGGGAGGGGGAGGGGACCGGGGGACGCTGTGCGCACCTAGATAGCCCGCTGCTGTAGCATGCGGCGAACCACGGCAGCTCGCCTCCTACGGTACCGTCTAGACGCGCGACGGAGCGCTTCACACCGCTTCAGTGATTCCTTTAACCATTGAGCTTCATCATCCAGGTCTCTTATGCGTCTTCGTGTGTGCAGAATTATGCTTAAGCGCCTCGTGATTTTTGTCTTGAGAGGCGCTATAGAAATGATATTTTCTTCTTCTTCTTAACATGAGTCCGATTCTCTCTCCCCCCACCACCACCCCCGCCGCCGTCAGACATCTGGAACTTTTCCCTGCTGTGTGAACGCAGCCGAAAGGACAAGTTACGGTACAAAAGTGGTGTGTCTGAAAACACAGTTCCGGTTAAAAACCGGATTGAATTGTCCACAAATGTTCCAGAATGTCTGTCTGAAAAGGGCTTAAGTTTAGAGCTGAGATATCTCCTCCTTCCTTCACCCCTGTTCTGGTCATTGCTGCCCATGGGCTTCTCAACAGTTTTGAACCCAGTTCTCTCCCTTGTCTGGACCTAACCTTTTGCTTCTTTGAATTTTTCTGGGTCTCCCAATGATGTGGTTCCACCTCGCCTCCTGGAAGATGTGTTTCCTTTGATAGGCCATAATGTACTGGACATAATTAATGGTAGTTTGACCTTAGCTGAAGTTTCTTGTGCCGTTGTTCAGCCAATTTTGAAAAACCTGGTCTTGACCCAGTCATTTTTTCTAACGTCTGTCCAGGCTCCGTCCAATTTCCAAATGACCACTTCTATCTCAGGTACTCAAAAAAGTGGTGTATGAACAGTTGATTCGCCATCTACATGACCAATCAGGCTTCAGGAAACAGCATAGAGCTGCAACTGCTCATGTAAGCCTGTTCAGTGACGTCATTTTTACCTTGGATTGAGGT
This sequence comes from Nothobranchius furzeri, assembly GCF_043380555.1. Taxonomy (NCBI): domain Eukaryota; kingdom Metazoa; phylum Chordata; class Actinopteri; order Cyprinodontiformes; family Nothobranchiidae; genus Nothobranchius; species Nothobranchius furzeri. The sequence continues at coordinate 25,147,091 of NC_091751.1, read as the reverse complement.
TTCTATGTGGTTCTGGTTCTCCTTGAGCTATCTGCAGGTTCCATCCTTGGATCGTCACTGTTCTCCCTCTATATTTTGCCATCAGGAGCCATTTTTAGACAGCATGTAGTTTCCTATCACTTATTTGTAGACAATTGCCAAATCTATTTTTCCCTCAAGCCCGCTGACTCCTCTAAACCTCTGATCGATTGTCTTCGTAACATCAAAAACTGGACGACTGAAAAATTCCTCCATCTGAACAACTATAAACTGAGGTAATTGTTTTCAGTCCTGATAATATTAGAGCGGCTCCACCTCCCGACCTCCTCCCTCTCCTCTCATGATTACTGCAATGCACTGAATGTTGTGCTGAGTCAGGCAGCACTGAAGCAATTGCAGTTGGTTCAGAACACAGCAGCTAGGTTGCTGACAGGCTCGAACAAAACAACACACATTACTCCTGTCCTGTCTTCATAACACTGGTTCCCTGTGGATTGTCGGGCAAAGTTTAAGGTTTTGTTGTTCGTCTTCCGGTCCCTCAATGGTGGAGCCCCACCATATCTGGCTGGGCTGCTTCAGATGCATGCCCCTACGCGTTCTCTTCGTTCAGCTAACCAGGATCTGTTCATCGTCCCAAGAACAAGACTGGAAACATGAGATGATAGAGCCTTTTCCAGCACTATGGAACAAGCTCCCACTTGTTTTCAAACAGTCCCCATCACTGCACGTCTTTAAAAGTTGTTTGAATACTTAGTTTTATCGTTTGGCTTTTATGTAAAATGGACTTTTGGAATTGTAGTCTTTTATCGTATCTGTTTTCTTATTTTAGTCACTCTTTTATGCAGTTTTAATCTGTCTTGTGGTCTCTTTGCACTTTTGTTGTTTTTATGTTATGTTCAGCACCTTGGGCTTCTGTAAAGGTAGTGGAAGGCACTATACAAATAAAATTTGATTAATTGACTGACCACATTACACCAGTTACAGTGGGGCAAAAAGTATTTAGTCAGCCACCGATTGTGCAAGTTCTCCCACTTAAAATGATGACAGAGGTCAGTAATTTACATCATAGGTACACTTCAACTGTGAGAGACTGAATGTGAAAAAAAAATCCATGAATTCACATGGCAGGATTTTTAAAGAATTTATTTGTAAATCAGGGTGGAAAATGAGTATTTGGTCAATAACAAAAATTCAACTCAGTACTTTGTAATATAACCTTTGTTGGCAATAACAGAGGTCAAACGATTACTATAGGTCTTTAACAGGTTTGCACACACAGTAGCTGGTATTTTGGCCCATTCCTCCATGCAGATCTTCTCGAGAGCAGTGATGTTTTGGGGCTGTCGCCGAGCAACACAGACTTTCAACTCCCTCCACAGATTTCTATGGGGTTGAGGTCTGGCTAGGCCACTCCAGGACTTTCAAATGCTTCTTACGGAGCCACTCCTTTGTTGCCCGGGCGGTGTGTTTGGGATCATTGTCGTGTTGGAAGACCCAGCCACGTTTCATCTTCAAAGCTCTCACTGATGGAAGGAGGTTTTGGCTCAGAATCTCACTATACATGGCCCCATTCATTCTTTCCTTAACACGGATCAGTCGTCCTGTCCCCTTAGCAGAAAAACAGCCCCAAAGCATGATGTTTCCACCCCTGGGATTCTTGCTCACCGTTCTCGTGATCATGTTGACCCCATGGGATGAGATCTTGCGTGGAGCCCCAGATCGAGGGAGATTATCAGTGGTCTTGTATGTCTTCAATTTTCTGATAATTTCTCCCACAGTTGATTTTTTCACACCAAGCTGCTTGCCTATTGTAGATTCACTCTTCCCAGTCTGGTGCAGGTCTACAATTATTTTCCTGGTGTCCTTCGAAAGCTCTTTGGTCTTGGCCGTAGTGGAGTTTGGAGTCTGACTGTTTGAGGCTGTGGAAGGGTGTCTTTTATACAGATAATGTGTTCAAACAGGTGCCATTAATACAGGTAACGAGTGGAGGACAGAAAAGCTTCTTAAAGAAGACGTTACAGGTCTGTGAGAGCCAGAGATTTTCCTTGTTTGAAGTGACCAAATACTTATTTTCCACCCTGATTTACAAATAAATTCTTTAAAAATCCTGCCATGTGAATTCATGGATTTTTTTTCACATTCTGTCTCTCACAGTTGAAGTGTACCTATGATGTAAATTACTGACCTCTGTCATCATTTTAAGTGGGAGAACTTGCACAATCGGTGGCTGACTACCGTAAATACTTTTTTGCCCCACTGTACTTTCAAAATTCTTCTTTTAGCTTTCAAGTCTTCATATGGTCAAGCCCCTTCATATCTGAATGTTATGCTCCACCGCTGCCACCCTCCTTGTGCCCTCAGGTCTGCGGTCCAGCACCTCCTCACCATTCCTAAGGCACGTTTCAAGGCCTGCAGTGAAAGTCTCCTCTTTCTGTGCACCAAAACTCTGGAACTTGCCTCCCCTCCAGATTAGGCAAGCACCTTCAATCACCACTTTCAAATCTTGTCAGAAAACACACTTTTTCTACTTGGATTTTAACACCTGGTTCTAGTTTTGCGTCTACAGCTTTTTCTCCTTTTCATCTTGGTCACTTGATTTTACATTTGTTGTATTTTATGGTTCAAATAGCCTGGTTGGTTTTTTCTTCCTTTGGTTTTAACTTTACTGTCTTTGTGATTGTTGAAGCTAGTTTGGAGCCGGCCTGGGAGAGGCTCATGTCTCATGACCTGCAGCAGCTGGGATGTTCATGACCACAAAGTGTTTTTTGTGGGGTTTTTTTTCAGCATGCTCACTTTCAAATGAAGCACACTCCTCTTGTTTTGACATTTTCTTTCTTGTTCTTGCTCATTATATTTTTGTTTGGGTGCCATCAATCCAGCTCCACGGATACCAGCCTGTCGGGACTTTTAACCACTGGTTGGTTGGAAGCTGCTGCTGCCAGTCACTGCGGGAACAAGTTGGATAACCCTTTTTTTCCTCTCCTGCATGGACTGAAGGTGCTGAATGGGCAGAGCGCCTCACGGCGTTTTGTGCGCAAAACGTGGCCCCTCATGAAGAGCGGGTCTGGCGTATCGGGAGGGTGGCACTGGGTGGATGTGGAGGGCTGATGTTTCAGGACGAATAGATATTTTATTAGAAATCTCGGAAATTTAAATTAATAAAGGACCAGAAAAACTCAAAATTAGAAATGGTCGTACTGGTCTTCTTAAAGGACTGTGTGGGAGGCTGGACGTTCCTGCAGCCTGGGGGATCTCCGATGGGTGGGGTGGGGGGAAGGCCAACACCGGCCTTTCTTCTCCAGAGTTCACAGCTGGCCGCTGTAACATCATATTAGGTCAGTAAACTGGCACTGAAGGCCCAGCTACCAAATACCACCTGCACCTTTCACTGCTAGTTGTGTTATCACAACCTTAATTATTTAGGTTTAAAGGGCCCGATCATTAGCTCCGCCCACGGCCTGGCTCTGATTTGTTACTCTAAGGAGAACAGTCTCACATTGTAGTTGGAATCCAGGTACACGTTTTCATTTTTCGATTTTTGGTTTTCAAATGAAAATGGAAAGAACGAGTGTTACTGTCGTGTCCTGTGTCCTATGTCTCCATGTCCCTTCCATGTCTCTCCCCTTCATTTTAGTTCTCCCACACTCCCAATGCAGTTTAGTTTCCCATTGCATTGTTTTATCTATTTGGTATTCAGTGTAGTTCTCCTCCTCGTGTGTCCATGACCTTTGACCTCTGTGTTTCCTCAGCTTTGTTTGGAGTTACCTAATCTTAGTTTTCCTCAGTGAACTTTTGCTTTGTTCCCTTTGGTCATCAGTTTTCATTTGTGAGATCCTGTTTAGGTTCATCAGTTTCATAGTTTATCCTTATTTCCTCTCAGCCTTTCAGTAACGTCCAGGTTTGTCTTAGTTACATTAATCCTCCTCCTTCTGTCTTTAGTTTCTTTTATTATCCAGTTACATTATTTTCCTATCCTCCCAGTGTCTTGTGTTTCTGCTTCTCTACTCAGTTAACTAGTCACACCTGCTCATGGTTGTAATCAGTAATCATCACACCTGTTCCCTGTTTCCACTCACCTCCTATTTAAATCCAGCTCAGTCTTACAATCATTGTTGGTTACTTGTGTGCATACCCCTCCATTAAAATATATTTTTTAACTGCTTCAACTGGCTACCTCCTGGATTAACAGGGTTAGGGTTAACCCTACACCAGCATGCACCATTGTCCTGACAGATACACAGGTTCTTCCACCTCACTTCCTGCTTCAGCACATCGCCCGGTTCCAGTTTAAACCTTGTTAGTGTTGATTTCTTGCACGGCACACATTCACTTGTACAGTAATTTGCTTCTTTATACTAATCTCTCCGTGCTAGATGAATGGATCTCCTTTCTTCTCGGTGTGTCACATGGTAATCTCTTTCCCACTGACTCATTATTGTTTTGTTCACTGGCATTGAGATGATGCATTGCCCCTCAGGGCTTCAGCAGGCACTGTGAACTCCTTGTGTGTGTGTGTGTGTGTGTGTGTGTGTGTGTGTGTGTGTGTGTGTGTGTGTGTGTGTGTGCGTCAGGGGATGGAGAATTGGAAATGTGACAGTGGTATGACCCCCAGCTTCCACATGAGCTGTAGTTATGTGAGGAGATAATTCTGCATCTCTTAATGTTTAATCAAGGCTTTTATATTCTTCCTCTGTTTATATGTTAATATTCACTTCTCTCTAAATGAAATTCTCCTGCGTTCTAATTTGAGAGTACATTTTTCTGCCCAACTTGTCCCAGTTCTTCAGCACTTGTATTTCTCTACTGGGCAGTTTTTCCTCCCATAATGATGGTGAAGATGATCACCAAAAGAAGGTTGTTGACGAGTCACACAGCCACTCGTTGGCGGCTCCACTGGCTGTTGTCAAACCATAAACCGAGCATGGAAATGAGTCAGGGCTAGAGTGCAGTAACTCCATTTAAAGTCAAAAGGGGGTGTGACACTGTTCACCTCCCACAAGGAGGCGCTGATTCATCTCTTCAACGAAGGCTGACATCACCTCGAGCTTCTAGCACAAAGAACAGGAATTTTCCTGCTGTCATCTTTAATGTAAATACATTTTTTAATTTCTTTTCTGAGTGTTTCATGACACTGTGTATTTTTTTTGTGTACGGAGATAAAAGAATTTCTCCACCGGAAGTTCGCTTCCCCGATTGCTGTTTGATCACCGGTAAATCAGCCCGTAGCTTGACTAGCATTGAATTGCGACAGTCATAAGCTTTTAAAATCGAAGAGCGTCGCTGCAGCACGAATTGCCACACACTAATTAGTCCGAAATATTAACACGAATGAGTCACAGACGTTCGGTTATTCGGACCGGTCAGTTCTAAGACAGAATTAGACCGCAAAGTCCTGCTCAGCTGACAGGCCCCGCTAGCTTAGCTCGCCCAGCTGCAAAAGTTTAGCTCTCAATTTCGGCAAAAACGGAGTAGCTACTCGCAGCTGAAAATCGAATGACACAGCGAACCTGTGTCTTAAAATCCGCTAGTACCCGAGGGATAAAAGTTCGCTCCGGTCGAGTAGTTTTAGCGGCGTTTTTAACACTTTCGGTGTGAGAAACGGACTTTCGGTTTGCCATTTGTGCTAACCGCCAGTTGGACGCACGGCGCATGCGCACACGTGCCGCCATCTTGCCTGGTAAGCCCACGCAACCTCTCGGACAGCCATCTTGGTACGGTCCGCCGAGTGACATCTCTGGGTCATTACTGAAACTGTTCTGTGTTGTGAATGTTCATTCAAAACACTGCAATTTCTCCTGTAACAAAGCCCATTTTCATCCATCCAGTAAGCAAGGGTTTCCTATTCAGCTTCCATTAATTTTATAACAAATTAGAGGATCTGTTACATCTATACAATGGCTTCAGGGCAAAATAATCATTTAACTTCTCTCATTTTCCAGATGAAAAATTAACTTCAACTGCATATTTCACAGATGCAAATGCAATTTTTCCAGTGGAAAAATGAAACGCAGACCCAGACCCGGATGCAGCTTTCTGAAATGAAAAACATGCAGATGCAGCTTTTCAATATGCAACAGGAAGTCACAAAAGTCCAAGCTATTGGAGATGCCTCCCACAGGGGAGGGGCTCTAACCCTGTGCTCTGCTGATTTGCCTCCAGATAAGATTGAAACGCTGCAACCGGATGTACTAATTGGCTCTGAACAAAAGGAAAGACACAAAATGTCCCATATTGCTTCATCCACACTGATGATAAGTGCAACCTCCACGGACAGTGGCCCGGCGCCCCCTGGTGTCGAGCTTGACGAACTACTGTTGGGACCTCTCCTGCCACGGGGGGTGGGGGGGTGGGGGTAAGCCCACAGTATCTGTCATATTGCAACAAGGGCATCCCTGCAACGTGTTTTTAGATACGGGTTCAGATTTTACAATCATGAGCAAGTCTCTTTTCGACCGCGTCTGGCTGGATGTAGGTGGAGGTGTACGCCCTCCAGAACTGATTCCTTGTGCATTAACTATCCGAGTTTTCTCTGATTCTACAGTGCTCTTGTCTTCTAAGACTCTGCTCCAATTCACGATCGGTCCTAACCATGCCTTTGCTCATTGGCGTCGATCTTTTGAAGCACTTTGATGCTTTTATCAATCTTGGAGAAGGGGAATTGAGGGCAGGTGTTAGAAAACCTCTGCTTTTCACTCCACCTTCTTTCCCCGACTCACACTGCCATGCGGTAGGTGACCCTGAGCGTGGGGAAACCGCATGCTCACTGCCGAGCTCAAAGCCATCAGAGACTCCCTCTGATGTTTTCTCTCAGATTGAACAGGTCATTGACCAAGCAGATGCTCTTACCAACGATGTTGAGCGAGACAAACTACGACAACTTTTGTTAAAATACAAAGATTTTCTTTCACTCGACTCCTTGGACTGTGATCTAACCACTATCCATGAAGTCTGGATTCCTACACTGCCACACGCTGCACCGACTTTTGTGCATCAGTACAAGATTCCCCTGGCATCTCACGGACCAGTCCAGGAAATCATTGAAAGCCTCTTGGCTAAAGGGATCATCCGACCCTGCAACAGCACCTACTCGGCTCCATTGTGGCCAGTAAAGAAGCCTAATGATAAGTGGTGACTAACCATTGACTACAGGCAACTCAACAAACAGGTTCCCTTGTCTAGGTGGCCGATGGCGCGCCTGGAACAAGAACTCCCAAAAGTGAAAGATGCTAAATACTTCTCTACCCTTGACATTGCGTCTGGATTCTGGACAATTCATGTCCATAAATCTGACCAACACAAACTAGCCTTCTCCTTTGCCAACCGCCAGTACACCTTCACTCAGTGTCCTTTTGGTTAATCCAACTCACCAGCTGAGTTCAACATCTTCTTGGACAAAGCCTACCCTGATGCTTGAGAGCGAGGTACCCTCATCTATGTCGGTGACATTGTTGTTCGTAAGCGTACATTGGATGACCACCTGTCCGAGCTGGACCATGTCATGGGTCAGCTCGCAGCTGCTGGTGCAAAGATTTCTCTCACCAAAGGTTAGTGGTGCAGGTCACAGGTTCAGTTTGTTGGCCTTCTTGTGGGACCACAGGGAGTGCAGCCTCAACTTGGCAGAATTCAAGGTGTGGACACCATCACACCTCCTACGAATGTCTTTGAACTTCGGAGCTTCCTAGAGGTGTGCAACAACTCGCGCCAGTTTGTAGAACACTACGATGAGATAGCGAGACCTCTGACTAACCTACTGAAGAAGGATGTGCCTTTCGAGTGGGCTGATCAGCAGCAACAGGCAATGGATGACCTGAAGGCCACGTTATGCTCAGCTCCGTGCTTGGTGCTCCCCGATTGTGACAAGGAGTTCCACCTTGAGGTCGGTTTCTCATATCACTGTTTGAGTGCCGGTCTCTACCAAGTATATGACTGCGGCAGGCGTATCGTAGCCTATGCGAGTAAGCTCTTGTCCGGTCCTGAGTTAAAGTACTCTGGCTGTGAAAAAGCTTTGCTTTCCACCATGTGGGTGGTGAAACACCTTTCTAGCTACATCAGTGGACAGAAAATAATCACTGAAACTCAGCACCAGCCAGTGACCTTCCTTAACAGTCAGCGCATCAGAGATGGTGTGGTGACCAATGCACGAATCGCGTCATGGCTGCTGGCTCTTCAAAGCTTCGACATCGAAGTACGCTATGCCCAGAACTGCCGTAGCCCTCTTGGCATGGGTTTGGCCGCGTGCCAACACTGCTCGGATGACGCTGTCACGTCAGTCCCGCCAGCTAGCCCTCCCCAGACTCTTCTAAACCCCAACCACCACTACTTCGATCAGTCTCTCTGTGTGGACTTGCCAACCGTGTACGTTGATGGCTGTTATTTTCGACACGGTGCTGCGCTTAGGTCAGGCGTGGGTGTTGTCTGGTTGAACACTGACCAGAAGGACTCCCAATGTCACTGGTTGGGTCCTAAGTCCTCACAGTTTGCAGAAGTGGCTGGGATCTTGATCGTACTGCAACTTGCTGTGGACCGTGGTGTCCGTCAGCTGGTGATTTGCACTGACTCGGACTACGCACGTCTCAGTTTCATTTGTCATCTACCTTCTTGGAAGAGTAACGGGTTCCTAACCTCTAACCGGAAGCCCGTTAAACATCAGAACCTTCCTTTCTGAAGCGTGGAATAGTCTCTGTGGTGTTTATAAATCTGCCAACTTTGATTCGACCATAAATCAAAACATCCAGATTAATAAAACCAGTCTCCATGCCATCTTAGCTCAGTTCACTGGAGTTCTCTGTAGTTCTCTGCAGTTCACCGCATGCTAAGAGAAGTATCGGACCGGCCACCCGGACTTCCTTTTTAAGCAAAGAACCAACAAGCTGGATAAAATCTGTTGCATTTTACCAACCAAGCAACGGTTCCTTTCAGAATAAAAGCTGAACTCACTGACCCAAAGGGGGTCCATCTGACGCTGTCAACCAACTGTCGCTTTTTACCTGGAGACAATCCAAAGACTAGTCTGTCGTACTGCTGACGCTGTTTCATTGGCTCCAGTACCGAAAGGGGGGTTCGAGGACCTGGCAGTCTGGATCTGTACGGAGGTCTCATCTTGAAGGGTATGTGTAGAGCGACAATATGGCGTCTTATGTGTAAATGAAACTTCGATCATAGCTTAAAAGTAAAACATCACAACATCATTCAGACATGCTTCTCCGGATACGAGAGTATTGATTAAAACATCACTCACACTTACACCATTCATCTCACGTCTCATTCACACCAGATCCATTCATCACTTAGAGTTAGAGTTAGTCTTGTTTAAAATTGTTTAAAATTGTTTAGAAATACATCTTCTTAAACGTTTTAAAGGTGACTCTCTTCTCTTGTCTCTCAGTTAATACAAAGTGTTACATAATCCCTGCAATAAAAAGTTCCAATCTTCTGGTTAAATACCCAAAGGTCCACAAGATTGATTCCATATTCATTATGGAATCTCATGTCTTATGGTTCATTAATTAGATGTAAATTAACCCTTTACATAATGGCAATGAGAATATTAAAACAGAGCTCACTAGACGGTGAGTCAGTTCTAGAGAAAGCTACGGACAGGCCATCCGGAGCGAACCCTCTTTAACCCAAAGCTTTCTACAAGCTAAAAGCTGCCTACAGCTAACACAGCAAAACGGTTCCTTCAGCTATTCAGAAACAGCTGTTCTAGATGCAGACAATTTAATCTATTTGTTGTGATCTGGGAGACGACTCTGGACCGACCTGGTCGTACTGCAGTCTTTTCTACAACTTCGGTACCTTGGGGTCGCCCGGCCCCACCGACATCTCTGATCCGAAAGGGAGTCTCCTCAGGGGTATGTAAAACACAGCCAAAATGCGTCTGATGCCGTTTTGATGAGAACCAACTTCATAGCTTAATGCAAACCAAATTATTTTCAGCCAGAACTCAGTTCTTCTAGATACAAGGTTCTGATAAACTCACATTCACACATTGTCACCATACATCACATCCCATCCTCTTAGATTCATCCATCACAGTAGCCTTGGTTAACTTGTCATGTTTCAATTTGTTTAGAAAATACATTTCTTATCTTTTATAAACCTGACTCTGTCTGAATTGAGAAGAAGTGTGTTTGATCCCTGAAAAAGCAAAGAATCTTAGAATCTTCTGATTAAACATCCAAAGACCAAGCAGGTTGATATTCTATATTTATATAGAGTATCACAGCTTATTGGTCACAAGTAAAGGTAATATATTAAGCTTAAAAGCACAATATTTACCACTCTACACTGTTAAAAGTAAAAGGTTGCTCTGTCTCTGATTTAGTGCTGCAGAAATGTTCCTTTATTGTTATAAATGATCTCCTCTTGTGTTTGTACTCCACTGTGGAGGGAACATTCAGCAGTTTGTGTTTTAGATTTAAACACGTCCTCCAGACAATATCTCACAACAATATCTCAGCTAGGAAGAGGAAAGAGGCCTCTTCTCCTTCTGAAATGTGTCCATAGATCTACAAACTCAGCTCTTTTCTTCAGGTTTTTGCACACAAACACCTGACCTATCCCTTAAATATTGTGTTCTATAACTGCTTTGAGTCATAAATAAATATATATGCTAAAATAAGGAAAGCATCCTTCCTCTAAGGCAGCCAACCCACTCTGCTCTCCTTGTTTGTACGAGCAGTAATGGCTGTGCAGGCTCTGTCTTCTGTTTCCTGTTCCCTCTCAGCTTCCTCCCTTCTGCAGCCTTGTCCTCAATACTGCTGTTAGCCTCATTAAGCTCCATCCATCCAATTAGCTCTGCATACTCAGGAGCTTCAGCAAGACGGGATCATGCTTGAGAAGCTGTTTTACCTTCATTTGAGGAGAAACATGATGCTTTAATGTACAGATTTGCCTGAAGGAGAACTAAACTCAGATTTTCAGTAATCAGCTGAAAAGTTAGTTTGTGTGTTATCAGACTTTTCTACTATATTAGATGTTCATGTACATACCTGTCAAGTTCTGGATTTAAAAATAAAGGACATTTTCCAGCACTCACCACGATCCACCCCAACCAAACTAACTTCCCTTTCATTTTAAAACTGCTTTATGTAATTTTTAAAAAAATAAAAAACACATTTTAAAATCTATATCCATTTTGGAAATCTCCTGACCTTACGATTGAATCTACTACATTTTGTCATGATTGCATGTAGAGCTTTAGCAATTATATTTATTTTGAAGGGGTCCTGGCCAGTACAACCCTGTGATGTATGCACGTTCATGGGAAGGCCGTGTTCTCCTTCATTTAGTCGCTACATGAGCTAAGCTAGCAGCTGGAAACTTACATTTTCAATAGCAGTCTGGGTGGGCGTGGCCAGTGGGGATTTGAATATTACAACTCATGAATGAATTAGATTCAGATTCTCAGGGTGACAATTAGTACTCTTAGTAACAAGGAGTGTGTGTGTGTGTGTGTGTGTGTGTGTGTGTGTGTGTGTGTGTGTGTGTGTGTGTGTGTGTGTGTGTGTGTGTGTGTGTGTGTGTGTGTGTGCACGGTCAGATGACGTAGGAGAAATAAAAGAGCATGCAATGTGTGCATGCACCGCCTCCATTTGTGCAAGTTCTCCCACTTGAAAAGATGAAAGAGGTTTGTAATTTTCATGATAGGTAGACCTCAACTATGAGAGACAAAATCAGACAATAATATCCAGAAAATCACATTGTCTGTACTTTAAAGAATTTATTAGCAAATTATGGAGGAAAACAAGCATTTTGTCAATAACAAAAGTCCATCCTAATACTTTTTTGTGTACCCTTTGTTGGCAATGACAGAAGTCTAACATTTTCTGTAAGTCTTCACAAGATTTTCACACACTGTTGCAAGTATTTTGGCCCATTCCTCCATGCAGATCTCCTCTAGAGCAGTGATGTTTTGGGCATGCCGCTGGCCAACATGGACTTTCAACTCCCTCCAAAGATTTTCTGTGTGGTTGAGATCTGTAGACTGGCTAGGCCACTCCAGGACCTAGAAAAGGTTCTTACAAAGCCACTCCTTCATTACATGGGTGGTGTGTTTGGGATCATTGTCATGCTGAAAGATCCAGCCACATTTCATCTTCAATACCCTTGCTGATGGAAGGACGTTTTAATTCAAAATCTCATGCTACATGGCCCCGTTCATTCTTTCCCATCAAATGGATCAGTTGTCCTGGTCCCTCTGCAGAAAAACAGCCCTAAAGCATGATGTTTCCACACCCATGCTTTATAGTAGGTATGGTGTTCTTCAGTGTTGGCAGTAACGAGTTACAAACCTAATAATTGACTGTAATGTACTGCTTTTGCTGCAACACGGTAATGTAAGGCAATACAGGAAAAAATGGTAAAGTAATGTAACTCGGGACAGTTGTCAGTAACGCGTGTTGGTTACAATGCATTTTTAAGCCAGAATCAAGAGATGGGTTTTCTTCAGGGTTTGAATGACAGAGGAGCCCAAAGAAAGGTCCAGTTTCCACATTTGTCATGAGCTTAACTGGCAGACCCGTAAGAAACACCCAACACAGAATGACACGTTTAAAGAGTTTTATTAAAAAGGGGAAAAGGTGATGATGGGAGGAGGCAGAAACTAGGTCAGGAGACAGGCGGTCGTGACCAGGAGGTCCGAGGCGAGGAATGTCCGATAGGGAAGATCCAATAACAAGGTCGGGGACGGAACAGGGTCAGAGCCAGAGGATCAGAGGGGCAGAGGTGCAGACAGGGAAATCCAAAAACATGGTCGAGAGCAGAGCAGTATCGCTACCAGAGGAGCAGAGATGCAGAATGCCAATCAGGAGGATCCAAAGACGAGGTCGGGAACGAAGCAGAATATAACCAGGAGGGCACAGCGAGGAGGAAGGTCAGGAGACAAGGCAGGGTTCGGGATCCGTGATGACAAGGTGGGTAACGGGGCTGGAGAATTTACTAGCAGGGCGTTCAATAATCTGGCAGGGAACTGGCTGGTGAATATATAGCAGAGGGAGCAGGTGTGTGTAATGATCTGATGACAGGAACAGGTGAGATGAATGGAGTTGATGAGGTGCAGGCTGAGGTTGCTGTGGCAACAGGTCTTGGCAGGAACAGGATCATGACATTATTACGTAATTTATATGGACTCTCAGCGCACCAGGGCTTCTTTTGAGCGGAATGTTCACGCACTCCAGGCAGCTGCATTCTGCGTGCGCAAGCCCCCACAATGCGGGACAGAAATTGAGTCCAATGTGGAAGTGAAATAAATTGCAGTTCCACCCTCATCCACTAGGGGCTGGTGTCAGAAGCAAGCAAATCCTCATTGACTCCCATGTTAAAAATACCAATTTCACAGCAAAAATAAACATGTTTACAGCCTGGTACCAAAACATGTTTTTGGTTTAAATTATCTAGTTTACACTCATGACAACTCTGAGGGGGGTGAATTTTTTTTCTCACTCTTCTGTTTAAGTGTATTAAAAGCCTAAAATTCTGTATAATTAATGAGCATCCGACCCCCGTGACCTCCGCCTCAGACCCACGTGACCACAGAGCTAGCTCCGGGGAAAGGCCTCAGCCTGAGCCTCGGCCTCGCCTGAAAACTGTTCCGTCATTTTCAGTCTCTCTACTTATACCATTAGTTGTAGCGTTTGTGCGTTCTTTTTTGGATATTATTTGTGCAATTGTTGGACAAAATGACTTTTCGGTAAGTAAAATTATATTTATGTATTTTAGGTCACTGCCGAGCTGAGCTTAGATTTTAACATGTACTGTTTAACCATGAAATTTAAATGTAATAGGGTAAAACTGGTCTCACATTTAGCTGACTCTGATCTGTTTGAGGTTTTCCAATCAGGGTTCAGGTCTGGCCATAGCACAGAGTCTGCTCTACTGAGGGTCCTAAATGACATCTATCTATCACTAGATCACGGAACATTTGTGCTGCTTCTGTTATTAGACCTGACAGCAGCCTTCGACACAGTTGACCACGCGATTCTACTCGATCGCTTGGAACGATGGGTCAAAGGGTCAGCTCTGGACTGGTTTAGATCGTATCTCCAAAACAGGACATTCTGTGTTAAACTGGGTGATGTTTTTTCTTCTTGGGAGGGGCTCCGGTGGGGGGTCCCGCAGGGGTCGATCCTTGGTCCACTTTTGTTTGCCATTTATCTGCTACCTCTGGGGTCAGTCTTTCGTAAACATGACCTATCATTCCATCTGTATGCTGACGATTGCCAGATTTACTCTCCATTGTGCCAGGAGAAAGGTCACTCTATTCAGTCCTTTGTCTCCTGTGTTAATGAGGTGAAGTCTTGGCTAATGTCCAACTATCTACATCTGAATGAGGGAAAGACAGAGCTCATTGTTTTTCACCCCAACAGCAGGAATGTGGATCGTTATGCTGATCTTGGCCCTCTTTCTCCATACTCAAAACCAGTTGTTACCAGTTTGGGGGTGAAACTTGATGTAGGACTTAAATTTGATGCACACATCAATTCTGTGATCCGGTCCAGTTTCTTTCACCTGAGACGCCTTGCTAAAATCAAGCATATGCTGTTGAGAGCCCACCAGGAGCGGGTACTGCATGCCTTTGTAATTTCTCGGCTTGACTACTGCAACTCTCTCTATGCAGGGTTTGTGTCAGTCAACACTGCGTCGCCTACAGGTTGTGCAGAACAGCGCTGCCAGGTTCCTGACTGGGACCAGGAAATGGGACCACATCAGTCCAGTTCTGGCCTCCCTGCACTGGCTTCCGATTTCCTATCGCTCACAATTCAAAATACTCGTCTTTGTTTATCATTTCTTCCAGGGTGGTGCTGCCCCCTATCTGGCCACACTCCTGAACAGACATTCCCCATCACGCGCTCTGCGCTCCTCTGAGCAAGGCCTGCTCGCTGTCCCTCGGTCTAGGTGTCGTACCCGTGGGGACCGGGCTTTCTCAGTCCTAGCACCGTTACTCTGGAACCAGTTGCCACCCTCAGTTAGGCTGTCCCCTTCTCTGCCAGTCTTTAAGAATCACCTAAAAACACACCTCCTCCGCTTGGCATTTCCAGAACATGCTTGATTATGGCCCTCTATTATGTTGAATCCATTCCACAGTTTTCATTGGTACACTCAATCCATCCACTCAATCCAATTGTGTTTCACACATTTGTATTTTACCGGAATGTTTCATCTATCTTGTAATTTCCATTTTGTATTTTGTAATTTGTATTTTGTAATTTGAATTTCTTTTATTGTTGATTTATTCAGTATAATTACTTACAACTGTACCATGTTCAGCGCTTTGGGCTTCCTGACAGGGTTGCGGAAGGCGCTTTATAAATAAAGCTTTGATTGATTGATTGATTGAAAACCCAGTGCATTTAACATAATGCTGCACTTTAGAAAATGGGTTGAAATATAACATGTTGGTGGAGCTGGGTTCCGACTATCGGCTTGTGGAGCTCTCGGGAGACCGATGTTTTCCACCCGGTTCTCCCCTCCCCGCAGCTCGGTCCATCTCTGTCTGATCGCGGCTTCTGTCTGCTGCGCGGGCTGCCGGCTTTGTGGAGCTCTGGGATCAAGGGCGTAGGAACCGGGGGGGACGGGTGGGACGTGTCCCCTCCGATATTGGACAAACGCACATTTGTCCCCCCAATAACATGGAGAAGAAAAAGATTGATTTTGATATATTTGACTCGCGAGCTTTTATTTTGAAAGACACCGCGGACTTCTCTCCGACACAGCCCCTCCCCTCAGGGAGTTAGACAGGCTGGCTGAGTGAAGCAGGAGTCAGAGACAGAAGGCAGCAGCTCAGCGAGTTCTTCTCATGGGCAAAAAAAATAGAAAAAGAAAGAAAGAAAGGAATTGTGAGTTGGTAATAATTTAGTCCAAGAGGATAATTGTATTTCTGGTCAAACGCTAAAATGGCTGACTAAAGTAAACATCTTGCTAGTTAGCATTAAACATTAAATAACACTACTAGTCAACAAAAAATGGCGAATAGGTTACAGTAACAGACAAAAACCATTTGACACGAAATAAATAAAAAAGTTGAATCTCCACATAAAAATGGAGTTTGTAAGTGTGACTGTTGCTTGTTTGTTATATTCTCATCACATTTAATTTTAAACCTTATTCATGTCACTTTTTTCATATAAGAGACCAGAGGAAGTTCAGCAGGAAATGATGAAGAGGGTGAGACAGACAGCGCCAGACCTGCTGAGGGTGAGACAGGGAGCACCAGACCTGCTGAGGGTGAGACAGGGAGCACCAGACCTGCTGAGGGTAAGACAGGGAGCACCAGACCTGCTGAGGGTAAGACAGGGAGCATCAGACCTGCTGAGGGTGAGACAGGGAGCACCAGACCTGCTGAGGGTGAGACAGGGAGCACCAGACCTGCTGAGGGTAAGACAGGGAGCACCAGACCTGCTGAGGGTGAGACAGGGAGCACCAGACCTGCTGAGGTGCAGGTAGGTGCTACAGTGGAGTGAGATTTTAGATGGTTGATGATGAGAGGAAGATTAGAGCATGATAACAAGTGAACACGAATAAATAATACTATAACAACCATGATTTTAATATTGCACTAGTCCTCCAACAGTATTCTCTACTCCTTATTCATGTCCACTGTTTTTATATTGGAGATCAGATGAAGTTCAGCAGGAACCAGTTGAGGGTGAGACAGGGAGAGCCAGACCTGCTGAGGTGCTACAGTGAAGAATGAGATGATTTTAGGTTGCTGATGAGAGGAAGATTTGAATGTAATAATAAGTGAACACAGTTAAATATATGTAATCCCATAACAAATAGGGCTGGGCAGTATGGTTTAAGAATACAATAAATGCTTCCTTAGAAATATTAGAAAAATAAGTGTGAAACTCTGCTTTCTGGTGCATTTAGACTGCAATTTTGGCCACTGTTTTTTCTTTTGTCCATCTGAAAATTAATGTAGTTCCAGCTGTTGTTGTAAGTGAATTATTTCTTTTTCCATTATGTCAGAAGCAAACAGATTTTTGTGATTAGTGGTCAGCCTTGTTGGCTGATGTAGTTTAAAATATTCTGATCAGAGTCAGATCGATTCAGACTGAATATTCCCAGCTTTAGTCTTGTATTAAATCTGTTTACACATCTCTCCCCATATGAATAAGATAATATATCCTACATTCATATTATTAAGTAAAAATAAAACAGTACTGACACATAAACAGCTTCTTTATAATTAAAACGTCCACGTTGGCTGGTAATCACCTGGATCTGGCTAATGGGGAGCCTAAGTCTCCTCCCCTTCTGGCTGGCTCATGGGTCTCTGATAAAAAAAAACCCCGAATGTTAGTGAACTGGGCTATAAAAGTTAATTTCTTGTCTTTCTGGGCTTTGCCTTACGCCCAGAGTCACATCTGTCAGACTTTTCCAATCCTAGAGTTTCACCGTCTATCAGATTTTCTATCAGAAGCTAATGCAGGAGCTAGCGGTAGGAGACTATGTTCATGTTCAGCCTGCATGAAACACTCAGTGATACATTAGAATCAGAAATAATCATTAAATGTATTTTTTTCAGTGAAGTTGGCCTATATATTGACCTACAACAGATTTGTTAGATTTCCAAAATGTGTCCCCCCCAATATTAAACTCGTTCCTACGCCCTTGTCTGGGATGGAAACCTTTCCACCCGGTTCTCCCCAGCGGCAGCTCTGCGCATCTCAGATCGCAGCGGCGCTTGTCTGCTGTGCAGCTGCCGGCTTGTGGAGCTCTCGGAGTCCTCTGTGTTCCACCCGGTTTTACCCAGCGGTCAGCCCGGCGTATCTCTGACTCAGAAGCTCTGGTGTTGTGCACGGTTAACTCCGGTTGTAGCTAGGTTGCTACCTCCGTTAGCTTAGCTCCCACCTCCGCGCTTTGGGTTAGCTTCAGGTTAGCTTGTAGCTAGTTCGACCGGGCGTCTTCAGTTGATCCCAGCCTTACAGCCCCACTCTCGGCTCCACCTCTCTTCCCTTTTGTGGAATTGTTTGGGCTTGACGGAACCTGTGACACAGTCAAAATGGTGGTGGTGGCCACCTCCCATTTTTCTTCAAAAACCTGTTATTGGAGCCTATGGAAACCCATTGTCCATATATGTATATGTCGATGTGCGTGTGAGAGCAGTAACACTCAGGCCCGTCCACACGTAGCCGGGGATCTGCCAAAACGTAGATGTTTTTCTACGTTTTGGCCTGTCATCCACACGAAAACGGAGTTTTTTCACATGAAAACGGATCTTTTTAAAAACTCCGGCCAAAGTTAAGATCTGCGTTTTCTCCGTTTTGGGTGTCTGCGTGTGGACGGACAAAACCGGAGTTTTAATGTCCGCAACGTCACTTTCCGCGACAAAAAAATGCTGATATCACGTGTGCAACCTGTGTTTACACTAGCCGGCATCATGGGAGCCCTCAGAGCTGCGCTCTGTCACTACTCGATCCATCAATTGTCCAAGCGCTTTTTGCTTGTTTGTTTTTGCAAGCGGAATTACTGCTCCTTGCGGAAGACCACAGACGAAGGACGAGGTTAAGAACGGGGGAAGTACTGCCGCCTACAGGTCTGGCATGTCCTTAACAACGTATTTATCCGGGTACGTGTGGACAGAGTTTTTTTTTAAATGCGGTGTGTGTGGATGCAAGTTTTTGGAGGGACGGATATTCGTTTTTAAAAAACCCCGGCTACGTGTGGACTAGGCCTCAAAGTCACGCCACCAAAAGATCATTCATATGGTTCATGTTCACTGGTACTCTCTCTTTTATTTGTGCCTGACACACTTTACCTCAGCAGAGTTCTGAACCTGTGCTCTGGTGATTTCACCTCACTGCTGCAGGTGCACAGTGCACATTTTGCTCTTTTTGCGGTGGGTAGATCCCTGAACTGCTCAGTTCAAGAGCAGCTAATTTATCATTAAACACAAAGGCTAACAGGGCCTAGTGATGAAATGTCAAAATGCTTGTTGACATTTCAGCACTGGTGGTTAAGATGAAGCCCTCATATTATTTATACAACGTCATTCCATGTAGGTTCTTCAGAAAAGTGTTTGAGGTAATAGGCCCGTGTATTACCAAAATGGTCAGCCTCTTCCTAACGACTGGTGTGTTTCCAAAAGCTTTCAAACATGACATTGTGAAGCCATTACTGAAGAAATCAGGCTTAGACCCATCTGACCTCAGCAACTACAGGCCTATTTCCAAGCACCCGTTTCTTTCTAAGATTCTTGAGAAGGTGGTCTATGAACAGCTGTCTTCTTTCTTGAACCAAAGTAAGATCCTTGAGCCATTTCAGTCTGGTTCCCGTGAGTACCATTCTATGCAAACAGCTTTACTGAAAGTGTCCAGTGACTTGATGGCTTCTGATTCTGGAAAATGCAGTGTTCTGGTTCTCTTGGACCTCTCCAGCCATTGATACAGTTGATCATCATGTTCTGCTGATAAGACTGAGGGATCAAATAGGACTATCAGGGACAGTTCATCAGTGGTTCTCCTCTTATTTATCAGAACATAGCAGATCTGAATCTGCACATTTATTGTGTGGAGTGCCCCAAGGCTTTGTCCTGGGTCCAGTGCTATTCTTACTGTATTTGACCCCTTTGGGTAAGATCATTCAAAGGTTAAGTGACGGTTCTTTCCACCTGTTTGCCGATGACATTCAGCTGTTGTTCTTTTAAGCAGCCTGAGCTGAGCAAATTAAATTCTTTGCTCCAGTGTTTAGTGGAGATAAAGAAATGGCTAAATGAAAATTCCCTGCAGCTAAATGCTAACAAAACAGAAACTCTGGTTGTTGCCCTTGTTGATTCCATCCCAGGGATTAAACAGTACCTGGGTGGTTTAGGCCTGTCTGTGAAGTCCAGCCTTAGCAACGTAGGAGTCATCTTTCACAGTGAAATGTCATTTGTGCAGCACTGTAAGCAGCCAACGAGAAAATGCTTCTTTCAACTCAGGAATATCTCATTATTCATGTTCTACCGAGGCATGTGTTCTCCGTTTGTTAGCCGTTTAGCTAGCTGAGCAAGGATACACGGGAGGTGTCTTGTAGCCTAGCCTTGGTCAAATATTACCCAGAATACATTTCAGTATTTTCAAAGGGATGGCGGATCAAATGCCAGCAGCTACTTTGGGGGCAAAGTTTAAATGTAAGTCCGTTAATTTTAAATGTTTTCTTTTAGATCCAAAGAAGTTACCTACGGCTGGTTAGTTGCTTAGTTGTTGCAGCTTTGGTAGCTTGTGGGTAGTAACTCACTTATATATTTAATTTAACAAATATACACAATTTAAAAAGTAAAAGGCTTGTTATATATTTAAATTGAAACTAATATGTATAAAATATAACGTTATCACCCCTGTCACGTGACTGCTCTGGAATAAAGGCTTTTGGACAGGATCAAATTGGAAATTTTATGGATATGAATCGCAATTCGGACGTGAATCGTTTGTTTTCCGGTACCTCTAATGGCCAACAACAGCTTGTCTGATTTGTGTAAGGGTGTTGTAGTATGACTGGTTCATAGAGAGAAACGTGATTTAGTGGAATGATGAAAGTTGATGTGCACACATGGATGAGTTAGGATCATTACCAGGTGGTGTGTTACTAATAAACTGGTATTTTAATGCAGCTAACACTTCACTTCTTTATTATAATCATAACATGAATGGGATTTAGGGAAATAGTGCAATGTTTGATCAGCACAAAGGAAGAAAAAACAGAAACACAGCCTGAATATTTGTTCATGGAGGCTGGAGCTGCTTTGTTTTCTGTTTCTGGATTTGCAGAGGAAGTTTTTAACAGGTCGGCACAATCCTGATCGTTTTGTTCCTCAGAAAGATGGAAATCAGCATAATTAATGAGTATTCTGTGTGTGAATGTGTGTGTGAATGTGTGTGAATGTGTGTGTGAATGTGCGTGTGAGTGTGCGTGAGTGTGTTTGTGCGCATGTGTGTGCGTGTGTTTTTGTGTGCCTGCGTGTGAGAGAGTGTGTGTGCATGTGTGTGAGAGAGTGTGTGCATGTGTGTGAGTGTGTGCATGCGTATGTGACTGTGTGTGCGCGTGCTCTGCATGAGTGCAAGCGCACGTGTGTGTGTGTGTGTGTGTGTGCGTGTATTTGTTTTTGCAAGTACGTGCGTGTGAGTGTGCGTGAGTGTGTTTGTGCGCATGTGTGTGCATGTGTTTTTGTGTGTATGTGTGAGTGTTTGTGTGTGTGCCTGCGTGTGAGAGAGTGTGTGTGCATGTGTGTGAGAGAGTGTGTGTGCATGTGTGTGAGTGTGTGCATGCGTATGTGACTGTGTGTGCGCGTGCTCTGCATGAGTGCAAGCGCACGTGTGTGTGTGTGTGTGTGTGTGTGTGTGTGTGTGTGTGTGTGTGTGTGTGTTTTAACAAAGCCACCTAATTCAGTCATGGTTCCTCACTCCCTCTCAGCAGCAGCAGCATGAACCCGTTTGGCTGCATCCCACCACTCTGAGGAATTCTTCTCCACGTTGCAGGATGACTAATGTGCATAGTGAAAATGTGTGTGCGTGTGTGTGTGTGTGTGTGTGTGTGGGGGGGGGGGGGGTGCACCTCCACAGCCTGGTATGAATAATGAAGGTAATGTTTTTTAGCTGATTAGGCGAGAACCTGTCACATAGCTCATCCCTTAAGGGTGCAGAGGCTGCTGACTATGATTGTCTTGCAGCTGATAGTGATGTAGAAATGATTTTGTAATTGATCCCCATGTGACTGATGTACAAACAGCTGTTGTCAGAGCCCCCACCTCTGATGGATGCCCCTGTCTATGCACATGGTTTTCTCTGAGGCATGTTAGCATCTCTTGGTCGTGTCATCACAGCTGTGATCTAGGTGGTCCAGGTCAGCATCACTGGGACTTCCATCAGTCAGAAAACACGCTATAGCGGGGGTGCCCAATCCTGGTCCTGGAGGGCTGGTATCCAGCAGGTTTTGTGGTTTTTCTGCTCCAACACACTTGATTAACTGGTTGAATCACCTGTGCAGCAGCTCATCAGGGTCTGCAGTAGCCTGTTAATCACCTGCTGATTGAAATCAGGTGTGCTGAAGCAGAATTTAAACTAAAACATGCTGGATACCGGCCCTTCAGGACCTAGCCTAGTGAACTAGACCAAATTCTTGCTTTGCAAAGTTTGGTCTAGGCATGCTCCATTGGAACCTCAGCAGCTCCTACCAGGATTCTGGCTAGCCAATCACAACTCTCTAGAGGGGTTTCAAACACATAAAGAGCTGTGATTGGTCCATAATGGTGGGCCAATCATAGTGCTCTATCTGCTTAGTGAACAAATCACAGAGCTTTATCCGCTTTGTGGGCCAATCAGGGCACTCTATATGCCTGGTGGGTGGGACGATGCAACTTTGTGAAACACGAGTATGTCACATTCATTGTCCAGTGGAATGAGGAGATCATTTGAAAGACAACGGTAGAACCCGCCCCACAACCGAGAGCCGTCAATGGAGCATGGCCAGACTAAATAATACATTTATTTAGTCTGGCTTGCCAGGCTATTCAGGACCAGGATTGGGCACCCCTGCGCTATAGCATTTAAAATAAATATTCCAGGGACTAGAGAATAAGAAGAATCAGTGAAATGATCAAAGAACAACACAATCTTCATCTTGAGAGGCGCTATATAAAACATTGTTTCTTTTTAGAACTGAATTATGCAGTAAAATGTAGCATCAATAAGATGGACGTCATGTTTTTGCCCAGCTGATCTGTTATTTTAAGAGGTCTGATCCACGGTAGGCAACCATGTAAACTCAAGTATGATTTAATAAAGATAACGAACTCTGGGAAGTCTGGAAGGAAACAAAACAACAGAGGAGAATCCAACACATGATGAATGATGGAAGGAGCTTAAATACAGAGGGAGGTGATTTTTGACACAGACCTGGTGAGCTGGATAATAGAACAGGTGTGTATGATTAAACGAGCAGCAGAGGGGAAAACCAACATAGCATGCTTGATGGTTTTTTTCTGTTCACCCCTTTACACCTGGAACAGGGAGACCAGCGCAAATAATAAATCTGTTGTTTGAAGTTCTGTTGAATTTACCAGTTCTTTCCACCTGACATGTAATGTCTGGCAATGAGCCGCTGTTATAGTGGGTGGGTGTGTTGCTGCAGCCACCAAGCGTCACCATTTGGGAGCATTCCAGAAGCATAGGGTATTGCTTACACTTCAAATTTGTTTTTAATGTGCTGTTTCCAGAACACATCAAGCCCAGCAGTGTAAAAGATCCAGAAACTTTCCAAATAAAAGTCACGGGCATATTTCCAGTTGCTTGACCAATAAAATAAAAATGTGTCATTACGTGTGAAACCTCTGTAGTCAAAGTAAGACTTTTTGTATACATGCTGTTTTCTTCTTCCTGGTTATCACGTGAACTGCATAAATCACGCATGATCTGGTCATTTTGTGGCTTTGCCGGACCTGCTGAGTGGAACGCTGTTGCTGCCATCTGAAACGCTCCTGGTGGGAAGGACGCTTGTGGTTAAACGCATCTATTATGTTACGCACCGCATATGAATCCACTGGTAAGCCGGGTTCCATCTGTTTCAGATTCAGCGAAGTGAAACTAAATAACCATCATTTTATCACACTTCAGCCTTCATTCATCTAGATCTGCTCCCTCTGACGTGTTGTCCTCCTCCTTCAAATTCTTCAATGGGAAAAAGGCAGGTTAGATGCCCACTAGGCGTATTGCTGCCGCAACCACACAACTCACAGCCAATAGACGTCACAGCCTGTCATAAACCCCAGTCTAATGCAGAAAGCATAGCAGAGCCCTCACCCTTCGCCGATCCTCCACTCCCAACAAGGTCCGCATGGAAAAAACAGAAAGACCCGTTGTCCCCAACCTCCTAAAATAGGTCCCCCACTCAGGCTTACCTCCCACAGTGCAGCAGAACATGACCCACAGTCTCAAGCTCCCCACAATCACACTTTCACAGTCTGGGGTGGTTTCTCGCACAGGGCGCCATTTAGGCTAGCTCCGCCTCTGATCACAGGGATTGAACTGATGTTTTTGAGCAAACCTGCGGTAAAAATGGCTGTTCTCATTATCAAGGGTGTAACCCCCCCCCCCCCCCCCCGTTTAGATGCGGTGCTCATGCAGGTGTCTCTTTCTGTTCCGACGCTGCTGCACGTAATATTTTTAATTTATTAAGCCTACAATTGATTTTTACTCAGTAACGGATATGATTTAAAATGTAGCGAATTACAATTCTTTTTTAAATACGTACTCAAGTAAAAGTAAAAGTATAGATTTTAAAAACGACTTAAAAAGTATAAATATACAAAAATTCTACTCAATTACAGTAACGTGAGTTAATTGAATTTGTTACTTTCCACCTCTGGATTTTAGTAATCCCCACGGTTCTACATTCATAATTATCTTTTTTTCTACAGACAACTACAGGGCAGTTCTTATCATATAAAGATTTATATGTTTTTAAGAACATATCATATGCCACGTTCACATCCTTCACATAAACCCCACTCCAGTTCTCCTTAAACAAGTCATTACAAAATGCTGTTATAGCTTCCTCTGTCCTTATTCTAACATGTTTTATCTGATCTAACTCCTTAGGTTTATTGTATAAATTTTTTATGTATTATGAATATTGGTAGATGATCACTTATATCACTAATTATGAGACCACTGTTAGCTGTCTTATCAATTTCATTTACCATACCATACCATACCATACCATACCATACCATACCATACCATAACATATTTATTCATAAAGCACCATTTCAAAATAGCATGGCAGCTAACCAAAGTGCTGTACATACAAAAGCCAAATGCTTGACCAAGAAACACAAAAAGAACAGGCAAAATACATAAGAACAAAGCATTTGTATAAATATTGTCCATTAATGTAGCACAGGTACTGGTGACTCTAGTAGGCTGAATGATCACAGGATATAAACTCCTGCTGGACATCACATCCATAAAGTCTCTAGTCATTTTGTTTCTCTGGTTAAGTAAATCAATATTGAAATCTCCACATATTAACCAGGATTTGTTGTCATTTAATCCATCTATGAGAGTTTCACATCTTTCTTTAAAACATTGTAAATTGGAGCCAGGTGTTCTATATATACAGGCTACTATAATGTTTCTAGTTTTTTCCATTTCTATTTCAATAGCTACACATTCCATCACATCTTCCACAGCTACTGCCATGGACTCCAGTATTTTACATTTCAAGGCACTTTTGACGTACAGTGCAACCCCTCCACCTTTTTTCTTCCCTCTGTTTGTATAAAACAAATGGTACCCTACCATATCAAAATCTGTACCCTTTTCTCCATTTTACCATGTTTCAGATAAAGCAATCACTTCAAATTGGTGCTTAAATGTTTTCATATATGCATTAATTTGGTCAAAACTAACATAAAGACTTCTACAATTAAAGTGGATAAGTGAGAAATGACCTAAATCTACAGAACCAATAAACTGATCATTTGTGTAATATTTACAGTTATCATTAATTGTATTTAACAGATT
Organism: Nothobranchius furzeri; assembly: GCF_043380555.1. Classification (NCBI taxonomy): domain Eukaryota; kingdom Metazoa; phylum Chordata; class Actinopteri; order Cyprinodontiformes; family Nothobranchiidae; genus Nothobranchius; species Nothobranchius furzeri. The sequence continues at coordinate 25,121,607 of NC_091751.1, read as the reverse complement.
ACCATCTGGATCAATATTGTTTTCATAGTCAAGTGTGTTATATTCAGTAACTTCAAATCTTTTCAGAGTTTTCACAGCAGAATTTGCCATCAGTTATTTTTCACAAAAGTACCTCATCTCTTGTGACTTTTAAGAAGAGTGTTGACTCCTTTAATCAATTCATGACCAGGGCTTGTTCTCCGTTGAGCATGAACTGACTTCCATCCTGCGCTCCTCAGCGTTGATTCCAGATCAGGAACCTCTTCTGGAATATTCATGTTTACTCCAAACTCACGTAGTCCGATAGCAGCAGCCTGGGGGTCACTATACACCTTCACTTTCCCATCCTCACAAAAGAGTTTCAGTCAGACCATCCTTTATACAAGTCCTACAGGATGCAATAAATGTCTACATATATATACATTCACACACCAACTTGCCTGGTCTATGTTAATCAAAAGATTATAATACTTATTTTTAAAGATTTTATTTAATAGCAAAAGTTATTTATTAATTCAGAAAATCTAAAGATCTTTGCTTGTTCAGTGATCAATATACACCCACTCTGTTTATTTCTAGAAAGAGTCAAGTTTAAAAAGGTTAAGAAATTTATTACTAAACAATTTAAACATGACAATTTAAAAAGACAATTTATAAAAGCTTTGGTATTAAAAAGCAACCCTGTGTTTGGATGAATCTAAGGTGAAGTGTGTTTTGTTTGCAAATGAATGGAATGTCTCAGAACGTGTATCTTAGAGAGGACGCGTTCTGGGTGGAGAAAGAATTTGGTTTGCGAATAAGCTAAGTTGTTCTTTTTCAAAAGCATTCAGACGCAATCTGTGTCTACCTCACCATCAGGTGACCCTCGTCGTGGATCCGGAGGTCAGAGGAGGATGAGGAGCAGCCTCAGAGTACTGGGTCCGGTAGGGAAGACCGATGGTACCGACTTCTCCGGTCCTAGATGTGCCGCAGGCACACAGGTGGAATTGGTTTGCGTCTGCAGATCGTTAAGGAATCTCGTAGCATCAGCTTGTTCTGCAGGTGTCGTTTGGTTGTGTCGGAGCAACTGCCAGCATGACAGAAATTGCTTTGTTGGTTAAAGAGAGTGTAGGCGGCCGTCCCAACTTCTCTAGAACTCACTCGCAAATGACAAGAGTTCTGTTTTAAAAGATGCTATTATCATTTCTAACCAATCAGGTTTTGACATGTAGAAGGAAAGTTTAACAAACCCTCAGAAACACACCTCCCTGAAGACAGAAGGTTGTGGTGATATGGGAAAAGATCATGTGAGTGCAAATTACCTTTAACCTAGTTACTGTGACCTGTGTTTCTGTGTATAAGTGCACATGATTACTTGTCATAGTTAACATTACTGATTAAAATAAATAATTATTAACCAAAGAATAATAATTCATTTCAGAAATTTAACACAGTTCTAATGAACCTTGATGATTAAGTAAAAAGAGTAAAAAGAGTTTATTTAAATGATTCTTTTAAATCTTGAAATGTCCTCGTCTTGCTGTGGATGAATAGCAGTCAGATGAGCAGACAGCTGCAGAATGAAGTAGACTTTAAGTCTCCTGTGAAGGACTTTCGGAGATTGGAGTAGTAGCCAGGGCAAGGCGACCCAGGCTGTGGATCTGACCTGTGAGTCTTAAAATCAGGCCAAGTCGTGATGCTTCATCATGGATTTTATCAACATGTTTATCAATAAACCCATTTCCTGGAGTCGAAGAGAAAAGGGACAAGAAAAAATGAGGCAGGCATTCAACCAAATCATGATTTAGTGGCAAGTGCGCAGGGCAAGCGCCCTGAACATCTGGTCAAAGAGTTTATTTAAAGAAAAAAATAAGGAAGACATGGGAGTGGATCATGTGTGTGAGAGAGAGTGTGTGTGTGTGTGTGTGTGTGTGTGTGTGTGTGTGTGTGTGTGTGTGTGTGTGTGTGTGTGTGTGTGTGAATGCTTTCAGGACATTCAGCCAACAGATCTGTTAATAGGACCAAAGTAATGAAATATAAAATTTCCATAACAGTAATAAAAATACTGAACTTTTGTCTAGCCTTCGTCACCTGTTTCATTCATGCTTTTCGTTCTTTTTTAAACACAGAAACAGTTTTGTTTACCTGTTTGTAGCTACGGTTTTAGATCAGCGTCAGCCTGAAGAAGCCGGCAGCTGTCGGCGAAACCGTAGCTACAAACAGGTAAACAAAACTGTTTCTGTGTTTAAAAAAGAACGAAAAGCATGGATTTACAAAGACACAGCAAGAACACACCTAAGAAGAACCTGTTTCATTGTCCACTTATCCTCAGCTGGTGGAGAAGTGTCTTCTTCTTCCAGCTCTTGGAGGGTGCAGATGCTTTTTTTCCCCTCTCCTCCATTTCTTATCCTCAAGGCCTTTGTCTGTGTGTGCTGGGTGCACGGCTGCTTCTGCATTTTTCTGGAAACTGAAATTCACTTAAATGGATCTCGTCAGTTGGTCTCTCAACGCGACTGATAAAATTTTTTCAACGATGAGAGCAGGAGAAGGGGCTCCCGGATGCCCCTCCGGGACAGACCCAGTTGGACACATCATGGACTCCTGGAAACAGTGGAACTTGATTTGTTTATCTCAGCTGTCTGTGGATGACTCTGAAGACGTGTGGATATTCATGGTGTTGGTGTCGGGTTTCCTGCTCATTGGCCTTGGAGGCTACCTGGCTGACCGGAAAATTAACAAGCTGTCGAGGAATATTGGCCTGATCCCAGAGCTCAGAGATGGACTGCACCGCACTGTGAATTCACAGACTCAAATAATTGTCGAGAAGAATCGTAAGCTTGGGACTTTGGCCAAGATTCATTCTTTGGCACAAAAGATGGATGCCATCAAGGAGAGAGTGGATGAATCAGCATGGATTAGGATAGATTAATGTCCATTATTGGGATTTTGAGAGGTTGAGGACCAAAAAACTGTAAGACAGAGAGGAAATTATCTCTGTCTGGCCCCAAAACAATTTCTAATCGGAATCTGGCGCCCTTGAGCCAGCAAGACTCCAACGAAAACTCCCCCCTCAGAAGATATGTGGAATGTGCTGTCGTTATGGCAACTCAAATTTGTATCCTTTCCCAGCCTGGGCGGGACTGCGGAAAGGCCGCTGAAACGTTCCAGGGTCACTGCAACCCTCCAACCCTCAATGCTCCTCCCCCTATCCACACTGAGGTGACATGCGCTGCTTCTATCGTGGCTGCAGGAACTGAAGTAGGGATAGTCCCAACCCACCACCCCACCTAGTGGACACTTGTGTTGTGTTGTCTGAAGTCTGTTGCATATGTGTCTGAGGTGTTTTTTTTTTTTTTTTTTTTTTGCAGAGCAAAGCTGCCCTCCTGGTGGGAGGGTAACTCTGAAATGCCTTTTTTCCCTCCACCTGAACCAATCCTCATGTAACCCCTCTTATCTCTATTAAGGTAGCGCGACTCATGGTTGTGAATGACCACAGTCACCAATTTTTGTCATGTGTCTTGCCCATGTATGTCTGATCTCTGAATTGTGTGTACTGAAACGCTAATTTCCCTCTGGGATTAATAAAGTATCTTTGATTTTGATTTTTGATTGATCGTTTCTCCAGGAAGTTGCGAGCCACATCAAGTTCAGAGTCCACAGCACGAGTCTTGGTCAGGTTAAGTAAAGGCTTCACTTTTGTGACATCCAATAATGCTGGCTGAGCAGGATCCAGGGCGATGAGAGCCAAATCGGTTTTTCTTTTCTACATAGCTCTGTTTCATCATTACAGTCCGTATGTGTGACGATTTCCTCAACCAGGGCTTTCCAAACAGGAACGGGCTGGCAGTGAATGAGTTAACTACCTCTATCTGCTCTTGACTCAAAGAAAAGCCCAAGTCCAAAAAGTCCAAAGTCCATGCCAAAGCTGTTCCAATCAAGCCGTCACCATCTTGTTTCGCTCCGTCGCATCATCCCGCCCATCAAAGCGATAGAGCACTGTGAAAAAGTGCTTCTCAGGTCAATGGTAGACCTGCTGAGGTTCTTGTGGAGCGTGGGACGTTTTTGCTTCTGCTGCTGTCTCTCTAGACTTCTGGGCTGGAGTTTCTCTGGACCGTTGTGACATCGACCAACCACAACATTAAAGCTCCGTTTTGTTTTAACGCTCAGCTTGCACACCTTAAAGACGACGTATTTACTACTGGTTTTGTAACAAAAGTTCAAAAACTTTTTTATTTAAAACAGAATTTTTTAAAGATAGTATTTAAAAATGAATGATGGATACTGGAACCTGATCTTGAATTTCTTATGTTAATATTTTCAGCATAAATCATTTTATAAAGTAAGATATTGATTTAGTGTCGTTGTCATTGCATGGACCTAGATGGGTTCTGCTGTCATCTAATCAAGAATCTTAAAGAGAAAGTTGTTTTGTTACGCTTACCAGTTTTGGGTTTCAGCTAAAGCTCGAAATGCTGATGGGAGTAACTGAAATAATGACTGGCTGCAATGTGTTTGTGTTACAGCATTAATGAAAACAAACCCTGAGTCCCTCTGCATGGCACCCAACACCAGAAACATGCATGTGTGTCGTGCTGAGGTGGTTCCGGACCTGCTCCAGACTCACTTATAGTAACCAGAAGGACACCCGATGGCCTCTTCTCCTGCCTCTTCAGTGTTCAGCGTGCCCTTCACCCAATGCTGTGATGAAGACAGCCAGCTGCGCCCAGTCCCGCAGCAGTCCTCCTCTGGTCCAGATGAGGCACTACTCACCCAGCGTCTACCCTTTCCTCTTCCCGTCAGTCATCAGCTCCCTGCCTCAGCTGCCACCTCTGTCGCCTCACAGGCTGCAGATCCATCAGCTGTCGAACAGCGGCAGCACGCCGTCTCCAGTTGGTGAGTTTTTATGATCAGATAATACCTTTAGTCTGAGACCAGGAGTCCTGATCAATGTTTTTGTCAATGATTGGTATCAGATTGGTTTGGTGACATTGACCTCAGCCAGGCTGAGTTACAGCACCAACAGCGGCTCACCAGTACTTTGTGGCTGCTCCACTAACCATCAGATCTGAACTCCATGGAATCAGGTGCATGACCTTTGAAGCTGGCTAAATAAATTACTGCTGACACCGGGAATGGAACTGGCGTCAGGACATGGCAAAGCAAGACGAAAGGTGCTTTGACCACTGAATCACCAAACCCAAAACAATGCCTAAGTTGCCTTAAGATGCAGCTGCTGTATGGCCGTTTTGTCGGCACTGGCGCGCTGTTTCCAAGGACGCTTTTCTTCTCTTTTCTTCATTCCCATTTACAAAGGTATGCTGATGAAATGAGCTCATATTTAAGATAAAATAACATCTCAGCTCACGATCTGGCCCCTTAATGAAGCTTTAGGCTGAAGTGTCAGTTTATCTAACGCGTCTTGATCCCCACATCTCTCCTCACAATACACACACCACATGTACTGAATTATATGCATGCCTCCAACAGTTACCGGCTGTCACGCATCAGAGTGAGATGTTTCACTCAGAATGCACCATGGCTGAACAGGGCTGCAGACGTCGTGATCAGATTCTTAACAACACACGACAACATTAGAGCGGTGCATCGGAACGTTTTTGATGGTTGTCACTCAGACACTTCCATTCCCCCGTCTGTTTTCTCTCCCTGGCCTTGAGGTAGGTGGGGGAGGGATACCTGTCGGCTTCCTACCTGTTTACGAGCTGAACAAAAAGATCAAAGCCTTCATCTGACAGGAGGAGGTGAGCACACTCCTTGTCTTAATCACAGATGACTTGGGATGCAATCCTGGGAATGTTTGTCTCTTCCCTAGGAGTAGCAGGTGTCTAGAATCAGGACATGCATGGAGACGTGGCTAGAGTTGTTCCAACAGATTATACTGTTTATCTAGACCACATATGTCAGACTCAAGGCCTGGCCCGCGGAGCATTTTTATGTGGCCTGCGAGATAAATATCAAAAATATATTAAAACAGGCCCGCTGGCCGATTTTACCGCAAAGAATTCAACTCCCATGATGCTTTGCGGCGTCAGCGAGGAGCCAACGCGCCCCCTCCTTTGTGTTTTTTCCAGCGTCTGCTGCCGGTGTCTGCAGCTCCGCTGTCTCGGACAAACTACACTCCTCTCACTCAGCGCCGAGTTCACTCAGCTATTTTCTGACGTTGAAGCCCAGAAACGGAGATTCTAGCCGCTCAGTGATGTGTTCACGACTGAAAGAGAAAGTTTTCCAACTAACGTCCAGACAGAGCTGATATAACTCCAGCAGCGAGCAGCGACACGCTCAAACCAGCACGACTCTGTGGTTGCTGTCGTGTTTCCTCCCCGACACACAACAACGTGGTCAAGCTGCTCAGACATGTTCATCAGCACAAACCTATGTGAGCACCTGTTGTCATCTAATGTTGTCATTATTATGACGAAGATGAACAAAACAACAGGAGTCTCCTCCTCAGCTCAGATCAGCCCCATGATGCAGGTATCTGGCTGGAACAGGTGAGCATCACAGTAAACCAGTGGAGCAAACTGAGCTTTAAATATGTTGGTTTTATGCTCTTTTTCTGCTCCAAAACATGAAAGTTAACAGGTGAGATGTTGCATTTTCATTTAAGATAAAATGATATTTTTATTTTATTGTTGGCCCGTGAGAAAAGATTTAACCTACAGTAAACAGGAAGTGGAAAGGCTGTAGACAGATGAATAGAATAGAAAATCTCTTTATTGTTCCTCAGTGGGGAAAGCTAGACGTCACAGCAGCGATGACACATATTACAGGAGAAAAAAAGGAGAATAAAAAATAAGAAAAATGAATAATCAAGAAAACATAAATCCTGAATAGATTTAAAAAATGCTGATTATACCACAAGTAATGAATACCACTGATGTGTTTTATTTGTAACTGACTTGCTCGTGTGTAATTTGGTTATTCCACATTCAGTGTTAATGCAGAAATAAGTTTGTTTCCAAATTTAAAGGTTCAAAATTGCATTTATGTTGATAAAGAAAATGTGCAAATTTGCCGTCACTTTTTCAAAAAATATTAAGTTTGGCCCTCGACTCCGTCCCAGAGTTTCACTTCGGCCCCGTGTGAGTTTGAGTTTGACACCCCTGCTCTAGACACTGTGAGATACATTTTTTTATTTCAGTTGTGCTTAACCTGTGAGGTTAAATGTTTTCTCCTGTTAACAACTTGGAAGTGAAGCTAGTTTGGATGTTGCTTTGTCAGTTTTGTTAGAAACACTTTGATCGTCTATTGGTTTGAGTTATGCCTCCTGTTGTTTTCTGCTTTTTCATTCCGTGACACTCTTCTGTTTACACTCTGACCCCCAGCAGAGTTGGGTTGAACTGAAAAGCAAAAATCCAAAAATGGAAAAGTGGTTGTGTTTTTGTTTGTTTTTTAATCAGATACAACAATCAATAAATGTCTGGTTTTCTTATTTTCACATTTAGTCTCAGATCAGTATACTGCATGGTATAATCTGTCAGTCCTGTGGGGCAGTCATCCATTTTCTATTTTGGAAAGAGAGAGTAAAACAAGGTTAGCATCACTGATTTCAATCACAGATGGGATCTGTAACAGCTACTCTGATTTCGGGACTTGGACTCGTGCTCTGATTCCCGACTGCTTATGTCTTTGTGGAGATCTGTGTCTGACACCCATTTACCTCATTTGCTGCCAGCGTTTCCCACCATTTAACGTTGCGCTCTAGGATGATGTTGATGCCAAAACAACCAAAACAAAGTGGAGACTTACCTCTTATATCAGGTAGAATCTGCGCGTTTCGAGCTTTATCCGTTCTTTCATAATTCGTTGTTGAATCGTGATCAGCAGAAGCTTTTCCGGTTCGTGCCTCACTTTTTTTTACAGCAGCGGCCCAAAACGATCTCCTAACGCACGGATTTTCTGCTTCCTGATCACATGACGTGTGACGTGCGCGGATGAAGATCGGCTTTAGATCTGAGATGTTTGTTCTCACTGTGTAGGGGCTCGTTCTGACGCCCACACAGTAAAAAAAAGGCAAATGACGAATTTAGTCGTCATTGGCAGTGAACAGTTGGATTTAAAACGATGACTTTAGTTGTCAATGTTAGTGAATGAGTTAAAGCACAGACTGAAAAGATCCTCCGTCATAAAGCGGCCGTTGCCCACCTGTCTGTCTGAGCTGCAGAACTTTGGCTGTCCTGAACAGATCTCAGTCCAAAAGCCAGACTCCCGATAACTTCGGTCAGTGATGTTTATACTTTACAAATGAAGCGCCTTTGATTGAACATCAGAGTAAAACCCTATCTGCTCATCTTTGGGGTCTGATAGACTAAACATTATAGAAACCAGTGGCGTTGCCAGTGTTACCAAGTACACCCAACTGGTTTCTTTGAACTTTATTCAATTCTGGACATAAAAAAATGCCGCCCACCACGTTCTCTTGCTAGCTCGCCTCTGCAGCAGTAGCATTGGAGCCAGAGCGGGTTGTCCAATAATTGGAAGGTTGTAGGATTGATCCTGGCTTTCAGCAGAGAACGATTCTGTTGTGTCCTTGGGCAAGACACTTAACCCGCCTTGGCTGCTGGTGGTGGTCGGAGGGACCGGTGGCGCCTGTGCTCGGAAGCCTCGCCTCTGCCAGTGTGGTCACATTGTTGCTCATCACCACCATAGCTGTAGCTCATCACACATCTGTGTGAATGTGTGTGTGAATGGATGAATGATACACAGTGTAAAGCACTTTGGAGTCCTCTGACTCTGAAAGGTTCTATACAACTGCAGATCTTGCCTTTTGTAATTGTTAAACATTGACTACATAACAGAGTTTGACCTAATTTTGCACATAAACCGTCGTGAATAGCACTTTTTAATAAAGAAAATGAGTTTTAAATATCTTGCAAAAGCACTCAGAGTTCTGCAGAACCTCAACACTTTGTTATATTGGTGAAAGCTAAAGTTGCATTTAGAATTCTGGCTACTGCTTTGTTTAATTGTTGCTTCACATTCTAATAATCAGACTTTTAGGTTAATAAATATGGTTAGAATGGAAATGTGGAATAAAAAATAAAATAAAAACAGAAATAAGTAGAATTTGGAAAACAATAAAATGGATGTCACATGGCCCAAGTATAGCTACTGAATAAATAGTGAATGAATTTCAACATAATTTATACTTAGTCTAATCGTCAGAATTCTCAGAAATATCGTTATGAATCTTTGTGGACAACATGACCCACCCGTACGGGTTCTCATCTCTGCTTTTAGTTGATGATGTGGGTTTGTTGATGTTTACTAATCATGTAAAAATTTAATCAATACATTTGCAGTGGTCACTTGTAGGAATAAATGCCTTGCAAGTCGTACTCAGGGGGAAAGCTCAGATGTGCTTAACTAGCAGAATGCAACAGGAATCAGATTCATATTTCCTGATATTCTGACATCTCCCCTCTGATTGGATAACAGCACAACTCTACCACTGACTCTGTGATCAGATAAATGTTTGCACACGTTCAGACGAGCATCGATGCCATCCTGAAGATTGTAAAAAGGATTTTAATTCCTTAAAAAAAAACGGTTTATTTTTCTTTAACTGCAGCTAAACCCTTCTGACAGCTTTTGGTTTAGATTAAAACAATTATAAACTGCGTTCTTTTGTTACCCTAAATTCTGGTAAAAGAAATGATGTGTGGATTAATATGACATATTTATAAGAGAAGAGACCATAAAATGGTGATTTCTAATCCACACATTGCTCATCACATTTTAAGAACTCAGAGTATGATGTGAGATCTGAGGGCGTAGTGTCAGACAGAAAGGAAGCCTAATTTATACTTCTCCGATAGGTTGGCTCACGGGTCCCTGGAAGGACAAAAACAATGAATGCAAGTCAGCGGCGTTAAAAGAGCTGTTTTCTAATCCGCTTTGCCTTATGTCCTGGATCACGCGTTGTACTGCAACAAAGGGTGGCTGATAGTGGGTTTCCCATGGTGAAGCCTTCTAGTCTAGGAGGACGCAGGCAGTAGAGGGCAACAGCGTCCTCTGCTGCCTGCAGATAATAGGAAGTGACGCCACCATCACCGGTGTCGGTACAGTATCTACTCGGGTGCAAGATCGGCTCGGGGTCCTTTGACTGCCGATGACGTCAAAGTACGGCAAACCCACTCGGACAAAATACACTACATATCTATACTGTTGGAAAGAATTTAGCAGTTTCGTTATTAAAATAATGTTTCTTAAGACGTAAGTTTGTGTTTATAATAGTATTTGTAAAATAAAACACTATATTTGATTCATGTTGAACTCCTCTTTGAGCACATCTCTTGAAGAATCATAGGTATTAGCAACACCTGTGAAATTGTATTTACAGGAAAGAAGTGTGTCCCGTTTATTGAAGTATTTGTGTTGAGTTTTTGATGTCTTGTCCATGCGTAGTTCAGTTACGCTCATAGCTGCTAGCCAAAGCTCTGGAGTTAAAAGTTTTCTGGCTTTACTAAAATACCTGTCTGTACTTATTTGATTGATGGTAGTTTTACTTTCTATTAGACTCCAAATGTAATCATTTGGCACGTTTCTAATTCATAATTTGTAATAATGTAATCGGCGATATTAGCATTAGCATTCCTATGGGTTTTTCCATGTATATTAGCATTGTGCTAACCACTCGCTGCCAAATTGCAGCCTTTGCCATTAGAAAATCTCCTTTTGTCACATCGCAATTTAATTGCACATGCAGTTAATCGTTCAGCCCTAATATACTTGCAGCTCTATGCTAAAAGTGTATTTTCAAAGAGGTAATGATGGATTTCTTTGTAAAAGTTGTCCATCTTTCCAATAGAAAAAATTTGCCTGGACCAACGTCACGTGATAACAACGTTACGTGATTACGTAATTCCGTAAGGTTCATGTTCAGCCAATCAACTACTTAGACGTCATCGGCAGTCGACGGACCCGAGCCGATCTTGCACCCAAGCAGATCTTGTACCGACACGGCAATCTCTGAGGATGGCTAGAGCTACTAGCTGAAACATGTAAACAAATATAAACATAAACTGTGTAAGAAAAGAACAAAAAAAAAAAAAGGATCACGGACAAAAACACAGTACGAATGCACAAAAAATGCAAACACAATAGTACGCTACGTGACTGGAATGGTGACAGGATACCTCAGAATAGTGCTACGCCCTCTGTTGTCCTGGAGGGGAATTGCCTTGCAACAATCCCCAGCTGACAGAGAAGTCTGAAATCAAAATGTCTCTGTAGATGTGTGTGCGTCTCTCCCTCAGGGAGCTGATGGAGAAGTATAAATTAGAATTAATATTGTTAACCAGGGAGGACACATAGACCGGATTTACTGTAATGAACCCCACATCAGCCAGGCTGAGACGTGTTATAGGAAACCAACATGCAGTCGACACAAAAGTAGCTCCAATGTTTGCTGCTCTGAAGGAAGGTGCAGCTGCGACACTCTCTCTCTCTCTCTGACACACACACACACACACACACACACACACACACACACACACACACACACACACACACACACACACACACACACACACACACACACACACACACACACACACACACCTCCCTCTCTACGTCGCTCTTTGCAAGTCTCTGTCTAGCTGCCTGTCAGTGTTTTCTTGTTGTTATTTTAGAATCCAACACATATTTAGGTCACATGTGTTTTTTTTCCTCTGGCAAAGTATGAATTATGCAGACTTCTCTCATTACACCATGTACTACCCCTTTAGATTGAAAATCAATGGGCACTCAAGTGGCTGGCGAAGGAGCAAACTTGCTGCTCACAATAGAGAAGAAGAGTAAGAAATACATCTCACTGCAGACCCTGAAGGTTTAACTGCGTTTCTATTTGAACAGGTGCCAGGCTTTAATCAAAGGCAGTATGCTGTTCATCTGCTGTCTGTGAGAGGTGGCTCATCATTGTTCACTTAAGGCTGAAAGTGATGAGCAGCAGGAAAATGGAGGAAAATGTGAGACAATGCAGAGAGGAATGTCTGACACCAGATTGTTGTTGGGGCTGTATGACTGATCGAAGAAGGGGCTGGGAGTTTTTTTGCCCCCGCTGTTTTCAACCTCTGCGTGCACTCCCTCCTACGGTTCAACCATAGTTCAGAGTCTCTCCACCGTCTACCCAAACCTCCGTCAACACTTTCAGACAAACCTATGAAAACATTTGATCCATACACTGCTGAAATCGTGTTTATCACAACATCCTGTCCACAGCTTGTCTGGAAATGTGCCCACACAGTGCTCGAAGCAATGCTAATAGCACCACCGTCACATCAGGCTCTGAGATGTTTGTGGTGTTTTCTTTTTATGGGAGATACCTCTTAACATCTGGAAGACATCTGGAGCTCTTTAATGAGAGGTTCTGTCCGCCCTACTCTTTTCTCCAAACCCACCACCAACCTGATTATTCAGGTTCAGCTCTCAGTCAAACTTACATTAACTTACATTGTCAAAGAATTCGGGTTAAATATGAACACAAATGTCACCGTCTGCAGCAACATGTTGCACCTTTAGTGCATTCAAGGTTAAAATATACATATGTATACAGAAATAACTATAATGGACATGTGACAAAGGTCAATGAGAACCTCTGAGACCTTTGAGAAACTGAAGCGGTTTAACTTTCTCACGCCCTCCTTTCCTCAGCTACAATATTTATGATTTTTAAGTAGAGATGAACAATTGGCTTTGTATACCAATATCTAATATACCAATATTGTCTAACTCTTAATTTCTGCTACAGATATAAACCCATGAATAAGCGGTCCTCCCTAATCAAAACAAGAAAAACAAAAAGTTTTAGATCGCTAACATTACATTTCTCCTGTCATGCATGCTTAAGCTTTTAATATTTTCAGTGCAAAATAACAGCTCCTTTAATACAAAGCTGCAAAAGCAAATTCTGAAAATAAATTAGCTTAAAAAATTTAAATGCCTCTTTAATATAAATATATTGTGAAGATAAAATAAACTAAAACAATGAATAAAGTTGTTCTCTTGCATTTGTCAAAATACCTCAGCCAACAACACATTATGAACTGAAAGCAACTATTGGACCGTCCGATTGTTGGTTTAGCCAAACCTCCGCACTTCCTTGGGTCCTCTATTCATTACGTACTCGTGTATTTAGTCTACCACTGCTGTGAAAGATCTCCGCTCAATAACATCAGAGAAGGAGAAACAGACGGCTGCTACTACTTCAACTTTAGGATAAACTACCAGAGTCCCAAAAAAATAAAATATAAAAAACACCATTTGAAGTCATGGATACCAAAAGACATTTGGATGTGGAAAACAGCAACTGGTTGTTTGGCACCATCTTGTTTCCTCTGGTAATGTGCTGAATGTGCTTGGTACATTTGTGCCTTGAAGAAAATGTGTCTTTGTAACTATCAATGTGTTTAAGGAATATTTGAATGTGCCAAAGTTACTCAGTTGATAAAATGGTGGATCTTTGAAAAGTTGTTGGCTTATTGGTCCTGAACATTGATGGATCTAGAATTTTCCTGAGTAATGGGCCATCAAGGCTCCACAATATTTCTAGAGAGGCCAACATCCTTACACAAGATTTCACAATGGTGGGCTGCCACCTCATTGTGATGGAGGGGTTTGAGTGTCCCAATGATCCTAAAAGTTAAGTTGTCTGACGTTTTACGCCTTGGGATTCCCCCGGAGGAGCTGGCCCAAGTGGCTGGGGAGAGGGAAGTCTGGGTTCTCTGTTAAGGCTGCTGCTGTCACAATCTGCTCCTGCCTCCCTGACTGTGTCTCTCCCCTGCCCTTTATTAGTCCCTATTGGTTTCACCTGCCCCTTGTTTACCTGCCCAGGTGTTCCTGATTTTCCCCTGTGTATTTATACCTCCCGTCTTGTTTGTGTCTTTGTCGGATCATTGTTTGTTGTCAGTGTTGTTTTGTTCTGTCGTTCCCGCTCTGCCATTAAAACCTTTATTTTTATTTTTATCCGTGCCTGCATTCCTGCCTCCTGATCTGCTCCACCACACATGGTCCGCCGTCATCCACACCCTCAACGTGACAGCTGCCCCCGCGCTCCGACCCTGGATAAACTAAGGATAATGGATGGATGGACGGAATTCCTATTTGGCTCATTACCACCACCAGTGATTTGCAAATGTATTGACCTATAGGCTGACCATTGTGCAAAGGGCAGATGAGTGACAGGACGGGGCATTTCAGAAAGCCTATCATATTACAGCAGGTGCCAATACACCTGTGGTCCCACCCCTAGAATCGCCAGTAGTCCTGAAGGCCATAAACTCTAGTTCTCTGAACAGAGGCTAGTCAGTAAGCTATCTACAGTCAGTAAGAATGAATCCATTTTAAACTTTTATTCATAAACACAATTCAGAATGGCTGAAAAGTCCCTTTGAGTTCTCCATGTGTGTTCTTTGTCCTAAAATAAAGTTGACATAATTTTATTTCACATTGTTTTTTTCTGTGTGCTGACCTTTTGTTGGTATGTAGATCTTAGCATATGGCTTCCCTCGGTGTGGTCGGGGCCATTCTCCACCGTGGCAATCTATAAATCAAGAGAATGGTTCCTTTTGTCCGTTTATTAATAGGCACGACATGCATTCCTACAAAAGCCCAACTATTGTATGAATAGACTTTGATTGAAAGCCGGCCCTTTTAACAACACCATTCTTATTCGGGCCCTATAGCAGCTTGTCTAGCTGTCCCAGCTCTGATTTAGAACTCCTTGAAGATGAGACAATGAATAAGCACTTCTCAGAGTTGTGTTTGCACTGAAAGGCCAGCACCACAAAGCAGCCGCAGAGCATCTCATTGTTCCAGCAGACAAGCAGCGACGCTGCTCACTTCAAAGAACACCTCTTCACTGGTGGTAAGTGGTAGAGAAAGTGGAGGAGGGGCTCTGAACCCAACCAGGAGGAGGAAATTTCATCACAGGAAGGGATATGAGGGGGGGAGGGTGCACAGTTTTAGATTTAGGAGTCAAACACGGGCCACCGTGAACTCTTCGGTGCTAAATGTAGTTCACATTCATGGGGAGTTCACCATCCTCCGATTTGCAAAAACGTTACCTCGCAGGAATATATCTGAGGCTTCAGATATGGATAAATGATCAGAGAGGTAGATCCTGATTTTCATAAGAGTCTTATGTGAAGAAGCAAACAGAGCTCGGCAGTCGCAGCAAAAAGTAGCACAAAGTCCAGTTTTCACACCATGTCTGCTTTTATTAGATCTGGACTCAGAAACGGGGAACTGGTGGAAAATAGCTGGTGTTTTTTAAGCTCTTCACAAAGAGGCGATTTACTGTGTCCATGGGTTGTGTGCATGAACCTGCAATTATGAGGCAAAGAGCCCAAGTCTGCATTCAGAGATAAGTTGGATGGATGTTCGCTGTAATTCATAGAGAGCCAATGTGCTTTACTCTGCTAAATGGACTAGGGACTCTCCACAACAGACCGCCTGACTCTCTAATACACACACAGATGGCAACGAACTAGCATTTCAGCAAATGTGGACACACTGTATTCCTGTAAGTTTGTACACAGGAGCTGCATCTGCTCATTTTACAAACTGGAAGAAATAAATCAATTTAAATAGGGAATTCAGCTCATGGCACTCTGGGCTCCTTTTTTATGTTTCTGTTTTCATTTCAGACATTTAGGGGAAATTTTCCATCCTTAAACATGAAAACATGTGAGAACATCTCTTCCTATTGACTTAGAAATTTTTCTCCACTTTTCTGAGAAATGAGAAAATAATAACCGATAGTTGACACACATCTGAAGTATTCTGACCGTACAAAATCCAAGGTCAAATGGTTTTTTTCACATTGTGTTTCTGCTATAAACCAATCAGTCGTTAGGACCTTCATCTCCTCACGCTTAGACTACTGTAACTACTGTAGCAGAACCTCCCTGAACCGTCTACAGGTGGTTCAGAATGCCTGTGCTCGGCTTCTGACCAAGTCCTCCAAACACACCCACATCACCCCGCTTCTCCTCCAGCTTCACTGGCTGCCAGTTACCTTCAGGGTTCATTTCAAGATCCTGGTTCTGGTCTATAGGGCCTTACATGGACAAGCACCATCTTACATTGGTGATCTTCTTAGTCCCTACACCCCCAGCAGGTCCCTGAGGTCCAGTGGTCAAAGCCTACTGGTTGTGCAGCACCAGGCTAAAGACCAAAGGTGACAGATAATTTGCTGCTGTGCCCCCCAGACTCTGGAACTCTCTCCCCCTGAGCCTGAGATCGGTGGACTCAGTGGTCTCCTTTAAAAAGCAGCTGAAGACTCACCTGTTCAAGCTGGCTTTTGTGTGACCTTCTTCACCACTCTCTTTTTATTCTGCTCTCCCCACCTATTCCACCTTCCTCAGGATCCACTGATTTCCCTCTTTCCTATTAACTCTCTCTCTTTCTTAACATTTTTAATCACAATTGTCTATTTTTTGTTCATTTTAAATATATTTTTAATATTTTTCTAAATTCTTTTTTATATTTTACATATTTTGTTTTTGTGTAGCGCCTCGTGATTTTTATCTTGAGGCGCTATAGAAATGATATTTTCTTCTTCTTCTTCTTCTTCTTCTTCTCAGACTAGGCTTAAAACATTATTTGTTGATAGGGCCTGAATAAAATGTAATTTTAACCCAGATCTGGACAAATGGGGGTTGTAGAGGGAGGTGGAGTGTACAGTCGGTAAAGACGGCTCTCTCTTGCCCTGCCTCCAACATGCCTCCATCTAAAAGGGATAGGTTATCCAGAGTTATCTCTGTAGTTATGCTGCTATAGGCTTAGACTGCTGGAGGACACACTGTCCACTGTCCACACTCTGCTGCTTTCTTCAACTACTTCTCTCTAATTGTAATATTTCCTGCTATTTCAGCTCTTAAATTTATTTTTTCTCCAAGTGTTTTTCTCCCCAGAAGAAGCTGCAACGATGTTCTGCTGAGGTGTGGTGGCCTCATGGAGGGGGCCATCGTCTAGCACACTGCTGCTAACCACTTAAACATTCTCCCTCTCCTGATAACAACTTTTTACTTTCCTTGACGTTGGATGTGCTACTACTAGTTTACTTGTTGAATTAATTATAGATTGACTAAGATAAAGACAATAAAGTTAGTTTTTTACTATATAGAATAATTACTAAGAAATCACAATGTAGCCATAGAAATAAAACTTGGTGTGTATGGTGTGTATGTGGGTGCGTGGGTGTGTGTATCTGCACTCCCCAATGAGTCGTGGGCTGCTTATTGACCCCTTGCACCGACGTCACCTAATAACGTGGGTCTACCATGGTGGACGGCAAAAGCATGTAAACAGTAAGCGACATGACTACTAAACAAAGGGGAAAGTAGAGCCGGAAATTGTTTTTGCGATCAAAGCAAAAACAAAACTCCTCCAGCATTCCTTCAACTAGTTGATGCCCAGTTCAGTTATCAGAAGAAGTAGCGCATCTAGCCGGGGCTCATAGAGAGCGGTATGTTAACTAGCTTACCAACGTTAGCTTACGTTCTCTCTGCAGCTGTTCACCGATGTAAACATGTTGCTGACTTTGCCTAAATTCACCCCTCTGGATTTATAACTTTATGTTGTAAACAGCGTTTCACTTTACACCAAAGCTGATTTTTAAAACGTCCGGATCCCTACCAGCTTCTGTTGCTGGTGGTGTTACCGGGTTCAGCTGCTGCTCTCACACCGGAATGAGAAGATCTCTGAACGGCAACACTCATATCAATAAATAACGTAATTTTAAACCACGTAATCATACATCGGAGCTTTAACATTGTTAATAATTATCTTGCTTTACACTACAGTGGATTGGGCGCATCCTCCGTGGTGAAATACCCATCCATCGGGATTATCAATGACTTGTAGTATAAACACATCATATTTATCCCTGTCCCTGCCTTCCTCGTGAAATAAATGAACGTTAACCTTACCCGGTAAAACCATGCTCGCTGCAAATCTGAGGCCTGCTAGTCTGCTTGATTGATCGCTGCAGTTCATCTCCGTCCTCAGTCTCAATCAAAGTTATTAAAAAAACAAAACGAGTTGAGTTTACATCCTTGTCTGTTAGTGCAGCCAACCACGCAACAAGCTAAAACCATTTTACTGTCAAATCAACTAAATAAAAGCGATAAAAGGCTACAAACTCGCTTGTTTTCACTAGTTTCACTTGAGTTTTAACGGGTGTAAACGGTCTTTTTGCCGACCATCATGGCGAAGGGGGTGGTCACATGAGTGACATGACATCACGTGCAAAGGGTCAATACTGAGCCAGCATCCTCTGGAGGTTTCTTCCTGTTAAAAGGGAGTTTTCCTCTCCACTGTCGCTGCATGCTTGCTTAGTATGAGGATGGCTGTAAAGACTCTAACACTAGTCAGTAACTCGATGCAACCTGCTGGGTTCCTTCTATAGGAAACTTTTTTACTGATTGGCTTAATGAACTGACCTGTATTGGAATGTTTACATGTGATGGGAGGCAATTCTTCTCGTGATTTGGCGCTATATAAATAAAATGCATTGAATTGAATTGAATGTTTTTAATCTATTTTCAATCAGAAGCTGATTTCAGGAAATTGGGGTATAAGACCATTTTCATGTAAATTTTCAGAAAATATTTAGTATATAATGTTCTTTCCGTCAACCTTCGCTTTAAAATGTTTTGCCGATTCAATGCAATCCAGCGTACAGTGATAGAAACAAAAGGACAGTTTGAGAGCAGCTGGTTGGACAAGGCCTTGGCCAGGGTAAGTGTTGGCCCACAGGAAGGCTCTTCTGGTTTCCTGTCCTCTGCATGACCCCTCCTGAAGGCCTGAAAGACTTACTGGACTAATCAGCTTCTGTCAGCGCCTTAGATGTGCTGTATGGATTCAATCCAATGAATGTGAATAGATGTGTAATAACACACCTCATGTTTTATTGATAAAAAGTAGGTTTGTACAGGCAGGACTCAGTCTGGAGATTTTTGGATCAAATACGCTTTCAGACCATTAGATCTGACGCCTTCAGTTACAGACTGAATAGAAATGAAATTACAATGTTGTTGTAGGTAAAATAAAAAATAAATTATGCTTAATGATATGGTGGTATATATGCTACTACTAAGTTCCTGGTTTATTACAGACTGTCATGAATATCATATGAAAGAAATACATTTCTATTCAGGGTTTTTGGTTGTTTTAAAAGCAACAAGTGCAGATTAAGCTGACTGAGACGCAGTTTCATGTTTGGTTTTTTGATTTTTGTCCCCCCACAATGACCGGTGACAGAACAGGAAGTCTGGATCTGGATTTCTATTATTCTGCTGTTTGCTGGAATCCCTGGGAAAAAATCCACAGAGGCAAAGTGGTCAGAGTAAAGCTGACGGGATTACTTTTTGTTAGAATCATCTCAGATGTCAGACTTCATACTTCTAAATTATACGTACCTAAAAACTGAACAAACAACTATATGTATTTGTTCTAATGAATCTCAGGTCTAACAGCATGTTAGAGGAAACAGCTGTCCTCAGACCAGCCTAAATGAATGTCCCAACGCAACTATCTATAATCAGAATGTAATAACAGAGTACAGCTCAAGGGTCAGAGGTCATAAGCATCTGGGAAGATGCTGTTCCTCTGCTCAAGCTTCTGCCTGAAGGTAGGAGGGTGGAGACATTATTAGTAAAAAATAAAGTAAACTTTTCATTAACTGTATTGGTTTTATCTGCATGATGTGGATTGTGGTATGATGACCTGACATGACCTTACAGTCTGGTGCCATCTTGCGTTAAAACTCACCTCCTCTCACAGATTCAGGGTGATTTAGACTTTATGTCTCATTCTAACATCCAAATGGCTTTAGATGTTTGGTGTTTGATTTTAACTTTCATTTATTCATTGTCTGCTGGTGGTGGTCGGTGCCTGTGGCTGGCTGCCTCGCTTCTGTCACTGCGCCCCTGGGCAGCTGCAGCTACATAACTCATCACCACCAGTGTGCATCTCTCTCTCTCTCTCTCTCTCTCTCTCTCTCTCTCTCTCTCTCTCTCTCTCTCTCTGTGTGTGTGTGACACGAGAACCGCTGTGTTACCAACACCTGAGCTACAGAGGAGCAATGCTACCAAATCCCACCTCTGCTCTCACCAAAGTCTTTGCTGCGGTCCCTGCGGTGAGTAAAGAGAAGCACAGACGCCTTGTAACCATTCTCCTTATTGAATAGTTCCACCTCGTGCATCTTGTGGGTCAGTGATCTTACGTCGCTGAGAATTCAGTTTCCAAAAATTATAAAAACTGCTGTATTTGATTGTATTGAATCAATTTAGTCACATAATAATTATTCTAACAAATATTCTAATAGAAAAAAGTCAAATGGCCCAGTTTGGCACAGATGGTGCCAAAGTGTCTGTATATAAACCTCTCAGCTTAATAAATCTTTATTTACTAAAATTCTAATTATTTAAACCGATTCATCTTCTGCAGGTTGTTGAAATATAATTCTCACACATTGTGTGTCTTTTAATGCACTAAACATGGATCATGTACTAAAAACCATAGGAAGTCATGTGCATACATGTAGCTATTAGTTATAGTTAACCTTCCAGTGTCACTGTGTTTCCTGTTGTACCAGGAAGCTGCTGTGTAACTGTACTTTGAAGCTTGGGAGTTCTTTTCCTCGGACGTGAGGATGGAAACCAGCTACGCAGGAGCTCAGCTGAACTCTATTGATTTTCTGGCACCGCCCGTGTAGATTAAGAAATGCCAATACGAGGATTCCACCTCGACTCTCTGGTTCACATCGAGTTCACTTGTCATTTTCTATAATTCGGACAAAATCAAGATGCTTAACCGTGATGTAGTTAGACAAGCTGGGCCGCCCTCGAGCTTTCTGATTGAATTAGGCGTCTGTGTTCTGCCATTTGGTGGAAGCATGGAGAAATCCAAACATTAAATGGACGAAGAAGTTGTTTGGTATTTAAAAAGAGAATTCACACAACAACAAAAATAAATAAATAAAAACAGTGCGTTGTGTAAGCGTTTGCCCACTTCTTCAGGAAGAACACCGGTTTCCTCCCGAAGACCAGAGACATACATGTCAGGTTAACTAGAGACTAAACTGCCTCCGTGTGTGAGTGCATGCCTGGCTGTTTGTCCTGTTCGTCTCTGTGTGTCCCTGTGATGGACTGGAGACCTGTCCAGCCAGGTGTCTCCACCTTTCACCTGGTGACTGCTGGAGATAGACAGCAGCTCCCTGAGTTCCTGACCAGGAACAAGTGTGTGAATGTTGCATAAGTTCATGTCCATAATCTAACAGCAACACATGAACCCAGAATATAAATTCATTTGATTCTCTAAGGAAAGAAGCGATTAACCGGATCTCATGTTTAAAATGTAGATGTTGACTTAAATGAGCAAACTACAAAACAAGCTAGCTTTTAAATGCAAACGTAGTCAAGGAACTCTCACCGCTCCCGTTGGGTATCATCCCTTGGTCACATCCGCCTGATACTGGAACCCGCACTGCCAGAGGAAACAAGAGACCGCTAAATACCAGTCGCCGTTTTCTAGGTAAGAACATGTTTTGTTGTCTGTGACTTTAAAAGGTGTTTTTCATTTTGGGACTTTGGTAGTTGAAGTGGTAGTGGACAGCTGTTTCTCCTTCTCTATTATTGAGCCAACAACCGCTTAACAGCATTTCGGGTTTGATGCGACTTCTTTAGAGTTTTTTAGCTCACTTGCCATATTCCAAAATGACTCGGGGCCTTGTAAATAATAATCTAAAACAGTTAGCAAACTGTTTGCAAATCTTTAAAACTCTTCTGTATTATCGTTCTGTGTGTTGACTGATGATCATCTTCTTTTGTCTTATTTAACACCGTGCAGTAATTAGAGGTTCATTTTACCTTTGGCTGACATGTTTCGACCAGAACTTCCGCCTTCGTCAGAGCCGCCAGCTGTTCGTAGCATCACTTGCGTTTATGTGCGGGCAGCAAAGGACAATGTTGCCCCCTGCTGCCCACATCCATTATGCTGATAACACAGTCCCATGTGTGATCCAACGTGTAAACACCGTTATATCTGTTCATGGTGTTATGTCTGCCTCTCCTTATCTCTGTCGCTTCCTTAATCCATCTTCTGTATTTTTGTTGTTCCGTATTAATGATTCATGTGCTATCCCAATCCATTGTGTGATTTTCCCTTGTGCAATGGTCTGTTACCGCAGATTTTTTCATTCAAAGGTAAAAAAACATCTAATTACTGCACTGTGTTAAATAAGAAATAATATGATTATGTTTGCAAATCTGGCGGACAACAGCTTCGCAACATTAACTCACCATCAGATAAGTATTCAAAGGAAAACATATTTTTTTCTTGCCCTTGAGGAGAATGCCTGCGTTCACTTTTCCTCCTCCAAACCTTGTGCTGTCTGCTGCTTTTTATCTTGTCACTCTATCTGGAGCATTTAAGTTCTAGTGTGAACAACTAGCACACAAGAAAGCTGTACTTAATCGAGACATCAGAATGGAGCATTTAGACCTGCAGTGTGAACATAGCTTTAAGGCTAGTTTATACTTCTCCATCAGCATGTTTGTGCTCACATGTGCATGTCATCATCTTCCTCCGCTTATCCGGGTCCGGGTCACGGGGGAAGCATCTCAGCTAGGGAGCTCCAGACGGTCCTCTCCCCGGCCACCTCCACCAGCTCCTCCGGCAAGACCCCAAGGCGTTCCCGGACCAGATTGGAGATGTAACCTCTCCAACATGTCCTGGGTCGACCCGGAGGCCTTCTGCCGGCAGGACATGCCCGAAACACCTCCCCAGGGAGGCGTCCAGGAGGCATCCTGACCAGATTCCCAAACCACATCAACTGACTCCTTTCGATCCAGAGGAGCAGCGGTTCTACTCCGAGTCCCTCCCGAATGTCCGAGCTCCTCACCCTATCTCTAAGGCTGAGCCCGGCCACCCTACGGAGGAAACTCATTTCGGTCGCTTGTATCCGCAATCTCATTCTTTCAGTCATTACCGAAAGCTCATGACCATAGGTGAGGATTGGGACGTAGATCGACCGCTAAATTGAGAGCCTGGCTTTCTGCCTCAGCTCCCTCTTCACCACGACAGATCGGCTCGGCATCCGCATCACTGCAGATGCTGAACCAACCCGCCTGTCGATCTCCCGATCCCTCCTACCCTCACTCGTGAACAAGACCCCGAGATACTTAAACTCCTCCACTTGAGGTAGGACCTCTTCCCCGACCCGGAGTTGGCAAGCCACCCTTTTCCGGTCAAGAACCATGGTCTCAGATTTGGAGGTGCTGATCCTCATCCCAGCCGCTTCACACTCGGCCGCGAACCTACCCAGCAAGAGCTGAAGGTCAGAGCTGGATGAAGCTAGGAGGACCACATCATCCACAAAAAGCAGAGATGAGATTCTCCTGCCACCAAACTCGACACACTCCACACCACGGCTGTGCCTAGAAATTCTGTCCATAAAGGTAATGAACAGAACCGGTGACAAAGGGCAGCCCTGGCGGAGTCCAACCCTCACCGGGAACAGATCCGACTTACTACCAGCTATGCAGACCTAACTCACGCTCCTCTGGTAAAGGGACTGAATGGCCCTTAACAGAAAGCCACCCACCCCATACTCCTGGAGCGTCCCCCACAGAGTGCCCCTGGGGACACGGTCATAAGCCTTCTCCAAATCCACAAAGCACATGTGGATTGGTTGGGCAAACTCCCATATCCCCTCCATCACCCTTGCAAGGGTATAGAGCTGGTCCACAGTTCCACGGCCAGGACGAAAACCACATTTCTCCTCCTCAATCTGAGATTCAACTATCGATCAGGCCCTCCTCTCCAGTACCTTGGAGTAGACCTTTCCAGGGAGGCTGAGGAGTGTGATCCCTCTATAGTTGGAACACACCTTCAGGTCACCCTTCTTAAAGATGGGGACCACCACCCCGGTCTGCCACTCCCTAGGAACTGCCCCCGATGACCACGCAATGTTGCAGAGACGTGTCAACCATGACAGCCCTACAACATCCATAGACTTGAGATACTCAGGACGAACCTCATCTGTCTCCGGTGCTCCGCCGCTGTGTAGTTGTTTGACTACCTCAGCAACTTCTGCCCCCGAGATCGGACAGTCCATTCCCAGGTCTCCCGGCTCTGGTTCCTCCTCGGAATGCGTGTAGGTGGAATTGAGGAGCTCCTCAAAGTATTCCTTCCACCGTCCGACCATAGCCCCAGTTGATGTCAGCAGCTCCCCATCCCCACTGTAAACAGTGTGAGCGAGTTGCTGCCTTCCTCTCCTGAGGCGCCGGACAGTTTGCCAGAACCTCTTTGAAGCCGATCGATAGTCTTTCTCCATGGCCTCACCAAACTCCTCCCACGCCCGAGATTTTGCCTCGGCAACTGCCACTGCTGCACCCCACTTGGCTATCCAGTACCTGTCTGCTGCCTCCGGAGACCCACAGACCAGCCACGCCCTGTAGGCCTCCTTCTTCAGCCTGACGGCTCCCCGAACCTCTGGTGTCCACCAGCGGGTACGGGGGTTGCCACCACGACTGGCACCGGCCACCTTGTGACCACAGCTAGCAACAGCCACTTCAACAATCGCAGAGTGGAACAAGGCGCACAACGTCCCCCACTGCTCTCGGGACGTGGTCAAAGCTCTGCCGGAGGTGGGAGTTGCAGACCGTCTTGACAGGTTCTTCTGCCAGGCGTTCCCAGTAGACCCTCACTATGCGTTTGGGTCTGCCAGGTCTACGCAGCATCTTCCCCTGCCATCTGATCCAACTCACCACCAGGTGGTGATCAGTTGACAGCTCCGCCCCTCTCTTCACCCGGGTGTCCAAAACATACGGCCGTAGGGCAGATGATACGACTACAAAATCTGTCATCGACCTGCGACCTAGGCTGCCCTGGTACCAAGTGTACCGATGGGCATCCTTATGTTCGAACATGGTGTTCGTTATGGCCAAACTGCGGCTCGCACAGAAGTCCAATAACGAAACACCACTCGAGTTCAGATCAGGCGGGCCGTCCCTCCCAATCACACCCCTCTAGGTCATGCTGTCATTGCCCACGGCATCTTCATTTTTCCTGCAACAAACTTTTATTTTAAGCTCTATTCTCTGTGTTGGTTGAATCATTTCTTGTGTCTGTTACACATAAATCAGATACGATGGAGTTAATTTGTGTTTATAGTTCAACATAAAACACTCTGAACTAAATAATGTTCTGAATGGAAAAGTTCTCATCATTTATTATTGTTTTTTTTAAAAGAAACATTAAATTCTGGTAGGTGACATAATTCTCCAGCATGATTTTTATTGATCAGAATTTGAATTCCAGATGATTGTTGCTCAGACTTTGGTGTTGTTTACATATATGAGACCAAGCCATGCTTTCTGAGCTAAGTTCTATTCAGTGTTTTACAGAAGTGTTGTTGAACTATTTGATTATTGAGTTATGACAGTAGCTGCACAGAATTTTCTGTGTATTTCATCATGTTTTGTGTGTGTGTGTGACAGCCAGTGAGTGTGTGCAGTCATGTCTGAAATGCCCGTAAATACAGAGAGAGTGGAGGGAGAGATTAGCTGACTTTGTGTGCTAATCCCTGTGAAATCACCGGCCTTGGGGGTGAGGCGGAGAGATTGGCGAGTGCCTTTCTGATCAGACGGACTGTGGCTCACTGTGTGAAGCTGCTTCAATGCCCAATAATCCCTCGGCGATCCCCGGAGAGACCCGGCTGACTGATGGACGGCTCTCCTCGCTGTAGACATCAGGCTTCTGACACTGAAACTGTTGATCAGGAGCAGGACAGAGAAGAACCCTGGCAGGTTAAAGGCTGGGGTCAGGGTTTAGTGTGGAGAGCCAGCATGAGGAGATGCTTCTATACATGCAAATAGAATTGCGCTCACTCACAGTCCAGAGCTTCTTATGATGCATTGTTTTCACTGAGGAGTTCATAACTTTCTCACTTGCAGCACGTTGCTGTGCTCAGTCAGAACCAAACCAGAACCACAACAATGGTGAGAAAGTGAAAAGCTGTCTTTTGACAGCACCTTTGGTCACACACTTCCCCAACTACCGGTATTAAAAAAAACTCAGAAAACTCCCAGAGCTCTTCTTCGAGTAGTGAAACTGTCATTACAAAGGAACAGGATTAGAATTCATATTCTGAGATTAAAGTCAGAATATTTTTGTTTACTTTTTACTTTTCAGTCCTCTTCTGTAAATTCAGTTAGCTTGTTTTCAGGAAAATGTTTTAGAGTGAAGATTATGTGGAGTTACAAAACACACACACACACACACACACACACACACACACACACACACACACACACACACACACACACACACACACACACACACACACACACAGGTTTGATTATAAATGAAAATGAGCCAGTGCTACACAGAAGACAGAAAAGTAAACAATGAAGGCAGTCCCATTAAGACACTTAGGGAAGAGTGTAATTACTTCTCCTCCATCGACCCAGATCTCCAGCATGGGACCCATCTCTGAACGCACTCAGGCTGTTGGCAGCAAACGAGCTCATTTTATTGCCTCCTAGTTTGTGATCAGCCTTTCTTTCACTCTACTGGCCAACAGCAGACATCTTTAACCAATTACAGCCAACCTTTAACAGCTGATGTTTATTAGCTTTTGTCTTGAACACAGTGGAACATCATTTGCATATGACTCCACTTGGCCTGTGGAGACTGGGGGTGGGGTATCTATGCAGTAGGTGAATGAAAATGCTAATGCAGAATTTGTATTTCATTGTTTTTATTTGTTGCTTTGATAAAATTTCTTCGGTGATTAACTTGATTCTCAGAGACTTGCCTTTGGCTCTACCTCCAGCCTGTTGAATGGAAAATGGATGGATCGAACCATCAGGATGGACTACTGCAACTTGCTTTTCACTTGTCTGAGCAGAACCTGCCTGTATGTTTAACAGGGGTTCAGAATGCAGCATATTATCTGCTCTGTTATTTATTTTAATTAAAGGTACAATAAGTGAAAATAGTCTGTGTCAGCCATGTTGGAAGGAAGGTTCCATTGAAACAGATTTTCTTCCCAGTAAACATGTCTGTTTGGGACCGCATGTGGGTTCTCTCTGGGCAAAAATGTGGCCCACGGAGAGTTGCCGACAGTGGGACCCACAGCTGTCGTGGAATGTAGGCCACATATGGGCCACATCATTTGGAGCCATGTAGGTGTCCAACAGGGCTTGGCCTGCATTTGTGTACCATCACTGTGGGGCCGTCATATGCCCCGCATTTCACTACGGTACCTAAGCCTGCACACGTGTGCATTCCAGTATGGCTCCACTGTGGCCCACTGCTGAGGGGTCCTCATGTGCCCCACATTTCATGGCAGCACCCTGGCCTGCATATGTGCGCGTCCCACTGCAGCCCTGCTGTGGCCTATTGCTGTTGGGCTCTCATGTGCCATGCATTTCACAGTGGTACCCTGGCAGGTGTGGGTTTCCCACCGTTAACCATTTGATATAAATAAAAATATTTATGATTAGATTTAGATGGCGCTTTTCAAGGTATCCGAAGCACTTTCCTTTATTATGGGGTGTAGCGTCATGAATGGCCTCTAATTTGTGACAAAAGTCACATTTTCCCAGCTGAGTCAAGCTGGGTCGTTCTGTTACTTTGCCCCACAGATTAACTGCCAGGAGCCGTGATGTCTGCTGAAACCATCTTTATCTGCTGCTGTTCCGTCCCAAGATGAAGGACACTTCAAGTTTCAAAATAATAATTTTAAATAATAATTTTAATAAACTCTTGACTTTATTACTGTTATTACAACCATCATAAATAATCTCTTGATTCAGTATAAATGTATTTTAATTACTGAAATTACTTATTATGCTTTGGGTATAATAATAATTATTGTTGATAATCCTAATGTGTGTTCAGTAAACCAGAAGGTCATCTTGCACGTTAACCACCTCATTCAGAGGATATCCAGGGTAAAGGGTAAAATCATCTCGCATGTTGTTACCTCATGACCAAGCTTTCTGACGCTGAGAGGGCGTGTTCTGAGGGTTTTGTTAAAACTAAATCTCCCGCAGCAAAAAGTTCAGTTCTTGAACCCACCAGGGGAAAAGGGTCGGCCGCCCCAGCCTCACTAAGCATTCTGTCACGCCGATAGGATTGCTCTGAATAAACGCACCTGTTTCCAGCCGACGCAAAACTCTTTCAGAGTTATTGATTTTGAGACGCTAATAGTTTCCCCACTCGAGTGACCCACGGAGACATCTCAGGACCGATTTGGTCGCACTAAGGTCCTTCTACCAACCTCGTGCCCGGAGGACATCATCTCCACCTGACATCTCGGATCAAGAAGAGGGTCTCCTGATCTGGGTGAGGTAGACACTTTTGACAGATGGTGTCTGTAATGTTGTTTCTTCTAATAAACATCAGTTAGCTGCAAAACAACTTTCCACCCAGAACGATTCTCTCGCTGAAACAAACCTTCTGATTCATTCACGCATCCAAAACTCACATTTTCATTTTAGTTTCCATTCAGTCACAGGTTTGCTTTTTAAAACAAGTTTTAATATCAAATTGTCTGTTAAAATTGCCATTTCTAAATTGTCATTTCAAATTGTCATTTTCAAAAGTGTTAGTAATAAATTCTTAACTTTAAAAACCTGACTCTTCTTTGAAATGAAACACAGAATGGTGTATATTTTTGGTTATTGAAAAAGCAAAGATTCCTTAAACTTCTGATTCAATAAATAAACTTTTGCTATTAAATTGAATTATCTTAAATTAAACATTAATCTTTGGATTAAAAATAGACCAAGCTCATTGTTCTATCGAATATATGATATCCTAGATGTTTTTTTACGATAGAAGCTTCATTGTCAATTTGTTTGAGCTTTTCTCAGAATCTAACAAGCTGATAGCAAACAGCGTTAATTCTATCTTAGGTGTGTTCTTGCTGTGTCTTTGTAAATCCATGCTTTCGTTCTTTTTTAAACACAGAAACAGTTTTGTTTACCTGTTTGTAGCTACAGTTTCGCCGACAGCTGCCGGCTTCTTCAGGCTGACGCTGATGGTGGCGCGTCGCTTCCTTCTCCGTTTATCTGCGGGCAGCAGAGGACGTTGTCGCCCTCTACTGCCCGCTCTCCCCTCTCCGACGATGCAGTCCCATGCGTGGTCCAGCGTGTAAACTCCGTCGTCCCTGTTCATGGTCCCACATCCACGTCTCCTTATCTCGATTGCTTCCTTGATCCATCTTTTGTATTTTTGTTGTTCGGTGGTTATGATCCGTGTGCTGTCCCAGTCCATTATATGGTTTTCTCTTAAGCAATGATCTGTTACGGCTGACTTTTTTATTGTACTTTCTGCCTCTTCTTTTGCTGCTCTTGTGTGTTTACGATTTGCCTCTTTCTCGCACTCCTTTCTGTGTTCTATTGTCCGTGTGTTGAGTTGGCGTCCGGTTTCTCCTATGTATGTTTTATTGCATATTTTGCATGGGATTTCGTAGATGACTCCACATTTTTGTCCAGCTGATATTTTGTCTTTTGGGTGTACTAGTCTGTTTCTAACTGTTGTGTATGGCTTTGTTGGTGTGTTTATGTTGTGTTTTTTCATTGTTGCTCTTATTTATTCCGTTATGCCTCTGATGTATGGTAGGGTTATCACTGGTTTTGGTTCTTGTCTTTCTGGGTTTCTGGTGCTTTTTTTGGGTTGTTCTTTGCTTTCTGTTTTTGTTTGTTGTTTTCCTTTGTTTATTGCCCATGTCGGGTATCTGCAGGTCTTTAAAGCGTGTTGTATGTGTTTGTCCTCTTGTTTACGGTCTCTCTCTTCTGTTATTATGTTTGCTCGGTGATATAATGTTCTGATTACTGACATTTTGTGTATGGTGGGGTGTTCTGATGTCCATAATAAATATTGGTCTGTGTGTGTTGGTTTCCTGTATGTGTTTATGTTTAGGGTCCCGTCGGTCTGCCTGGTGATTTTCATGTCCATAAATGCTATGCTGCCTTCTGTTTCTAACTCATAAGTGAATTTTATGTTGCCCGTGTCGTCCATGTTATTCAAGTGTTGTGTTAGTGTTTCTGTTTGTCCTTTTGGTATGATTTCCAGTACGTCATCCACGTAGCGTTTCCATAGTTTTATTTTGCAGTTTGGGGGGGCGGTGGCTTTGGCTTTTTGTTTCAGGTCTTCCATGAAAAACTCGCACAGGGTGGCTGATAACGGGTTACCCATGGCGAAGCCTTCCAGTTGTTTGTGTATTGTGTTGTCGTATGTGAAGTAAGTGGAGTTAGCTACCAGTCCTATCAGTTGTGCTATGTCATCTGCTGTGAGGTTTGTCCTTTTGTGTAAAGTTTTGTCTTGTCTGATTCTGTTAACTACTATGTCTATGGTTTTTTGGGTTGGTGTTTTTGTGAACAGAGATGTGACGTCATGTGAGATGAGTATGTCGTTGTCTTCTATTGTAATTTCCTTTAGTTCTTTTGCCAGTTCTATGCTATTTTTGCAGTGTTGGTCTGTATTTCCTAATAACGGGCTGATGATTCTGCTGATATCTTTTGCCATGTTGTATGTTGGTGTACCTATGCTGTCAACTATTGGTCTAAGTGGGGTGTTTTGTTTATGTATTTTTGGTGTTCCATATATTCTTGGTGTTATATTTGCTGTGGGAATCCAGTGTTTGTACATTTTTTCTGTTATTTTGCCTTTTTCGTGCTGTGGCTTCAGTAATTTTTTCATGTTTTTCTTAATGTTTTCTGTTGGATCTTTTTTAAGTATTTCATATGTATTTTTGTCTTCTAGCATCTGTTTCATCTGTTGTTTATATTTTTCTCTGTCCATAACTACTGTGGTTCTTCCTTTGTCTGCCGGTAGAATAATTATCTGTTCATTTTTGGATAAAGCTGTCATGGCTGATTGTTCTTCTTTTGTAATATTGCTGTGTTGAATTTGGCTGTTTTTTAATATCCCAACTATGTTATTTCTGAGTTCTGCTTTCTTTCCCTCATCTGTGATCTGTTGACATGCTAGTTCTGTTGCTACAATAAATTCATCATATGGTATTTCTTTTGGTGTGACTGCAAAGTTTAAACCTTTCTTTAATATGCTCTCTTCTGCTTCTGTTAGTTTGTATTGTGAAATGTTACATACCCATGAGTTTGGTGTGGAGTTGCCTTGCATTTCTCCCCTCTTTTTCTTGTTTATGAGTCTGTTTAACTTCTTTATGTGTCTTTCTTTTACTTTTATGAACTCTTTTTCCTGGAACCAAAAGCCATAGCCACCGCCCCCCCAAACTGCAAAATAAAACTATGGAAACGCTACGTGGATGACGTACTGGAAATCATACCAAAAGGTCAAACAGAAACACTAACACAGCACTTAAACAATATTGACGACACGGGCAACATAAAATTCACTTATGAGTTAGAAACAGAAGGCAGCATAGCATTTATGGACATGAAAATCACCAGGCAGACCGACGGGACCCTAAACATAAACACATACAGGAAACCAACACACACAGACCAATATTTATTATGGACATCAGAACACCCCACCATACACAAAATGTCAGTAATCAGAACATTATATCACCGAGCAAACATAATAACAGAAGAGAGAGACCGTAAACAAGAGGACAAACACATACAACACGCTTTAAAGACCTGCGCATACCCGACATGGGCAATAAACAAAGGAAAACAACAAACAAAAACAGAAAGCAAAGAACAACCCAAAAAAAGAACCAGAAACCCAGAAAGACAAGAACCAAAGCCAGTGATAACCCTACCATACATCAGAGGCATAACGGAAAAAATAAGAGCAACAATGAAAAAACACAACATAAACACACCAACAAAGCCATACACAACAGTTAGAAACAGACTAGTGCACCCAAAAGACAAAATATCAGCTGGACAAAAATGTGGAGTCATCTACGAAATCCCATG
This sequence comes from Nothobranchius furzeri, assembly GCF_043380555.1. Classification (NCBI taxonomy): domain Eukaryota; kingdom Metazoa; phylum Chordata; class Actinopteri; order Cyprinodontiformes; family Nothobranchiidae; genus Nothobranchius; species Nothobranchius furzeri. The sequence continues at coordinate 25,089,697 of NC_091751.1, read as the reverse complement.
CAAAATATGCAATAAAACATACATAGGAGAAACCGGACGCCAACTCAACACACGGACAATAGAACACAGAAAGGAGTGCGAGAAAGAGGCAAATCGTAAACACACAAGAGCAGCAAAAGAAGAAGCAGAAAGTACAATAAAAAAGTCAGCCATAACAGATCATTGCTTAAGAGAAAACCATATAATGGACTGGGACAGCACACGGATCATAACCACCGAACAACAAAAATACAAAAGATGGATCAAGGAAGCAATCGAGATAAGGAGACGTGGATGTGGGACCATGAACAGGGACGACGGAGTTTACACGCTGGACCACGCATGGGACTGCATCGTCGGAGAGGGGAGAGCGGGCAAAAGAGGGCGACAACGTCCTCTGCTGCCCGCAGATAAACGGAGAAGGAAGTGACGCGCCACCATCAGCGTCAGCCTGAAGAAGCCGGCAGCTGTCGGCGAAACTGTAGCTACAAACAGGTAAACAAAACTGTTTCTGTGTTTAAAAAAGAACGAAAGCATAGCGTTAATTCTAGTATGTAGTTAAACACGCTACGGGGCGACGGTGGCACCGGAGTTAAGTGCTCGCCCCGTAATCGGAAGGTTGCAGGTTCGAGCCCCGCTCAGTCTGTCGCTGTCGTTGTGTCCTTGGGCAAGACACTTAACCCACGTTGCCTGCTGGTGGTGGTCGGAGGGACCGGTGGCGCCAGTGCTCGGCAGCCTCACCTCTGTCAGTGCGCCCCAGGGCAGCTGTGGCTACATCGTAGCTCATCCCCACCAGTGTGTGAATGTGTGTGTGAATGGGTGAATGACTGACTGTGTTGTAAAGCGCCTTGAGGGGCTCCAGCACTCTAGAAGGCGCTATATCAAATACAAGCCATTTACCATTCATGCGCTCACACATTCACACACTGCTGGTGAGGATCATCTAATTGGCTAATACTGCCCTTTGCATCCAACGTGAGGAAGTGAACCTGGACAGAGCTGGAATCGAACCTGCAGCTTTCTGATTACTGAACAACTCTCTCTACCTCCTAAACTACTGCTGCCTCATCATTACCATCATCAGATGTTATAATAACTGTAATACCGTATTTAGTGAACTTGTGTTGTGTATGTTACAATAAAAAAGCCTACATATTTTCAAAATCCAATGATATGGTTTTGGACTAGAATTCACACTGAAAGACACGCAGCACACATGGCTGTTTGGGCCCACCATGGGCTGTGTCTGGGGTAGTATAGGCAGGGAAAACCCACACTTACCCCAGAGTTAACACACAAGGATCTTGTGTATAAATGGAGCCAATATACATTTTTCCATGTGGGCCTTTTGGGGATTTAGTTAAGGGCGACCTACAGATATATTTGCCCAAATTCACCCCATGCTGAGCTCTTGTGGGGGGCCCTGTGCCACCCCAATGTATAGTTGCACGCATGCTTTAACAGTGTTTATTTTTGTAGCACCCCACAGTAGTATCTGCCCAAAGGTCTGCAGTTTGCCAAGTTTTATACCGTATGGGGGTTTCTGCGGGCACCCCACAGTGTTATGTGTCCAAAAACTCCCCACTGTGGCCCTGTTGGCGTCAGCCCATATAAAGAATCCACTCAGCCCAGTTAAAAATTAATCACACTATGGGTAGTTTTTGGGCACATAGAAATGACTCTAAGAAATGTTTCTGGTGCCAGACAGGAAGGTCTGAGTATTTCACAATCTGCTCAGTTACTGGGATTTTCACGCACAACCATTTCTAGGGTTTACAAAAACGGTGTGAAATGGGGAAAACATCCAGTATGCGGCAGTCCTTGTTGATGCTAGAGGTCAGAAGAAAATGGGCCGACTGATTCAAGCTGACAGAAGAGCAACTTTAGCCTGATTCATGCTTCTCTGTCAGCTCCAACAGGGAGAGACACGCACGCACGGACGGAGACATTTTGCCCTCATACATCTCCGTCTCCTGGGAGTGTTGCAAAGCAATTCCCCGCCAGGACAACAGAGGGCGTAGCGCTGTTCTGTGGTATCCTGTCATGTATCCGGTCCAAGATAGTGTGTTTATATTGTGTATTTTTGTATATAAGAAACTTTTTAATAGGGATAAATTTGTCTCTCATTCTCCCACCTCTTCATGCACTCGCCACCTCTAAACCCACGTTTCCTGTCATTTCCGTCCACAAAGAAAACGCTTGCTGCGCATCTTTTCACTCCTCCAGTCACGGGAGAATTAAACGTTCATATTTTTAGAGTTTTTTCGCGAGGTATTCTTCAAGCTTCTCCGTGTCTGCCGCTAGTTATTCTCGGCTCTCTTTATGTTTTTGAGGGCGCAATGGTGGCGGTGTATACGACAGCGGTGCCCTGACCAATCACAAGCTTGCATTCTCCGTCTCGACGGACGGATGTTTAGAAAAGAGAGCTCGACTCCGTGCGTCCTTGCGGCGCTCTCCAGCAGGCTCGCAAGGACGGATATTGGCGTTGCGTGTCTCCGCACTGACGCAGACGCAGAAGCATGACTCAGGCTTGAGACTGAAATAACCACTCGTTACAACCATCAACATATATATACTGGACAATTCCTGTCCATAGGCTCGTATTATAAGTTTTTAATCCGAAATGGGAGGTGGCCACCACCGCCATTTTGATTGTGTCACATGTCTCGTCACGCACAGACAATTCCACAAAAGGGAAAAGAGGTGGAGCTGAGGGTAGGGCTGTACAGAGCTGTAGAAAGAGAGAGTTGCGACACGCTTTGAACTCGCCGACTCGCGGTCACGTGGTTCACGGAGCTCTCAATAGTTCCAAACATTCCAGCGCCTTGAGTCAGTTTGAACGGCGTATGATGGGACAAATCACAAAAATTGAATATTGTCACATTTTCCCTGGTGATTTTTGGTAATTATTGAATAATATTATATATTATGTCCTAACTCCTTCACAAAGTAGCCTATTTATTTTTTTCCGAGCGTTTGTAGGAAGACAGACACTCGTGACTGTTCTACATTACAGGAACACGCCAGTCCTAACACGCTGTAGAACACATTTAGACCACATACTTTACTATAATATACTATAGCAATAAATTTGATGTAGTACTGCAACACACTGTTCTAATATAAGCATATTTAATAACTTTAAGTCCTACAAGAAGCCCTAAACTCGAGTTATAATATCCATTTTAAAGTGATTTATTGAAAGCTAGAATTCTGCTCCAGCTTACCTTGAAGAAAATTTGTAGCTGTTTATGCTTTGAATGACGATCTATTATGTTCAGTAGAATACATTTTACAGTCATTACTTTATATTTTTATGTGAAGACAGTACATGCATCTATAACCCAGTTTATCTGGCTTCTATAGCCCAACTAATAGCAATTAAAGAGAAAATTTCTATAAAAGTGTATGGTCAAACACAGTAGATAAAAAGTGCTTTAATTGTGATAAAATGAATAACAAACTTGTACAACATGTATAATAGCATTTTAATAAAGCATTTTTACCAACATTATGTTTAGTCATTACATATGCACTAATAAGCTGAATCATTAATTATGAGCGGTGTACTCAAGACCTAATGAAACTCTTTTGAATAACTTTATTTTGATTATTATTAAAATAAAAATTTTCAGTGGGTTAAAATTATAAATTATAAATTTTAGGGTTGGATACAATTCTAAAATTTAATTTTACATCTATATTTTTGGATTTGTTCAACATTTCTATATGTACAAAAATAGTATTTTAATGATAACTTTATAGGTTGATTATCTTACCATGGTTGGCTGCGCTGCATATAGCAATCGGTCTGAGGGAGGAATCAGAATTATGGCTTCCCCAAAGACGTAGAGAGAAGAAGAAAATGGTTGGCTAAAGTCAGCAGGAGCAACCTCACCATGACCAGAGATCACGATATGAAAAAGCTGTGTGCAGCGAGTTTAATGTTCACTCTCAAATGTTTTCTATCAAGGCTCTGCAAGTTTTGCTCTCAACCGCACAAGGCTGCAATTAAACAGTTAAATGTGGTAGGAAATAAACTAATACACCACTCTACAGGCACATTTTGAGGAGGGACAGTTTACTAAGCTTAGGCAAGTTGAGACTCAGGTCTGATGCTGTTCCAACCCTGTTTGTTCATCGCCCTGAACCAAGGAAGAGGAAGGATCCCGCAATGAGAAGTACAGCAGAACCACTGCACGTTGATCCACTGACCAGTGACCACACAGGAAGCCATGAGGAGCCGGCGTCAGGGCCAGGAGGAGAAAGGAACAGGGTATGCAACCAGGGAACCCAGCTGGAAAACCTATGGGAGGAATTGGAAAGTCAAAAAGGCATGAAAAACACAAGAGGCATTAAATGGAGTAAACAGACAATCAAAAAGGCCGTACAACTCGGTTTTTCAGTGGGCTCAACAGGCTACAGGTTTCTTCAGGACATGAGTATCCCTCTGCCTGATGTTAGAACCCTGCAAAGACAAATGCAGCCCATTAAGCTGGAACCAGGTGTGTTAGGAGAGGTGTCTGACATGCTCAGTTTGGAGGTAAAAAATCTGAAAGAGATTGAAAGAGAGTGTGTGCTTACTGTGGATGAGATGGCAATCACTCCAGGCGTGCATCACTCCATCACAGACCCAACTGGGTTCTGCCACCACCGTTGTTTCTGGTCAGCTCTCCGCTCAGCCACTATGAAAACATGAAGATGGACAAACAACACAGTTTAACCTTTAATGGTCACATAAGATTTTTGTTTTAGTTTCTCTTTGACATTTATTTATAGATAGTTTTGTGTTATTGTTAATTCTTATTTCTTGTCATTCCTTACTTAATAACAAAATTGCAAATACTAATATTATAAAGCAAGTGGAAATGAGCAGTTTTATGGAAAATGTCTAAGTTTTAAAAGTTATTGTGTTCGACTACTGTTCTTGAATTATCGTAATTCTATTCTTATTACTTGAGTCCACAAAATAGATAAACATATCTTGTAATCCTGTTTGTCTCATGCTTCAGCAGTTTGCTGCAGTCAGAGTTATCCGGAAAAATTTACTTAAAAATATTAAATAATGACTTCTCTTCACAATCCCATTTTTCTTTATTATTGGTTTCTCCATTTGTGCTTCCATTTATGATGCATGTTCGTGTTGATACAGCAATCAGCAACGTATTGTACAAAAAAATCCCAAATAAAACTAATGATGTAAAAAGTTTAGAACTTCAAACTGTGGGGAATATTTTTAAAACGTAGAATCAAACAAACTGAAATAAACCCGTCTATAGACAAGCTTGTCTAAACCCGCCTGCTCACAATCAACATGCTGCACACAATTAACTCATTAAAGGTTATCTAGCTTAAACTGGCAACATAAAATATCATCGATGGCTTATTTTGGTACAAAGCGGTTAGCTAGCGCTTCACAATGCAAAAAAATAATAACATTTCATCAACGTACCGGAGAAAATCCTTCTGAAACACCGAAAATGAACTGCGGTCAATGTAGCAGCGGGGGTTGTTTGGAACTATTCAAAGCTACATGAACCACGTGACTTTCGCATTCCATTCTTTCCATAGTATTCTATTGGAGTGTCGCAACTCTCTTTCAGCTCTGGGGCTGCTAAGGATGGGATCAAATGGCAACACCCGTCGAACTGAATCGATGTAGCTACAAGCTAACCGAAAGCTAGCTAAGCTAACGGAGGTAGCTACCTAGCTACAACCGGAGCTAACTGCGCACAAAACCGGAGCTTCTGAGTCAGAGATGCTCTGGGCTAACCGCTGGGTAGAACCAGGCGGAAAACATCTGTTTTCATCCTAGAGTTCCACAAGCCGGCAGCCCGCGCAGCAGACAGGCGCCGCTGCGATCAGAGATGCGCCAAGCTGCCGCTGAGGGGAGGGGACCATAACGATAGTCGGAACCCAGCTCCACCAACATGTCATATTCCAACTCATTTTCAAAATGCAGCCTAATGTTAAATGCACTGGGCTTTACCCTATTAAATTTCAATTTCATGGTTAAACAGTACATGTTAAAATCTAAGCTCAGGTAGCACAAGAGAGGCAGTGACCTAAAATTATCGACATAAATACATACTGTAAGTATAATTTGATTTACCGAAAAAAATGAAGTGGAGACTCCTTGGACGCTCTATTAGTGCAATTAATACCACAGCAAGTCATTTTGTCCAACATTTGCACAAATAATATCCAAAAAGAACGCACAAATGCTGTAACTAATGGTCTAAGTTGAGAGACTGAAAATGGCGGAACAGTTTTCAGGCGAGGCCGAGGCTCAGACTGAGGCCTAGTCCACACGTAGCCGGGGTTTTTAAAAACGAATATCCGCCCCTCCAAAAACATGCATCCACACCACCGCGTTTTAAAAACAAACTCTGTCCACACGTACCCGGACAAATACGTTGTTAAGGACATGCCAGACCTGTAGGCGGCAGTACTTCCCCCGTTCTTAACCTCATCTTTTGTCTGTGGTCTTCCGCAAGGAGCAGTAATTCCGCTTACAAAAACAAACAAGCAGAAAGACAATTGATGGATCGGGTAGTGACAGAGCGCAGCTCTGAGGGCTTCCATGATGCCGGCTAGTGTAAACACAGGTCGCACACGTGATGTCAGCATTTTTTGTCGCGGAAAGTGACGTTACGGACCTTAAAACTCCGGTTATGTCCGTCAACACGCAGTCACCCAAAACGGAGAAAACACAGATCTTCACTTTGGCTGGAGTTTTTAAAAAGATTCGTTTTCGTGTGAAAAAACTCCGTTTTCGTGTGGATGACAGGCCAAAACGTAGAAAAATATCTACGTTTTGGCAGATCCCCGGCTACGTGTGGACAGGGCCTGAGGCTTTTCCTCAGAGCTAGCTCTGCGGTCACGTGGGTCTGATGCTCATTAATTATTCAGAACTTTAGGCTTTTAATACACTTAAACAGAACAGTGACAAAAATCCCTCCCCCCCAAGAGTTGTCATGAGTGTACACTAGATCTATTAAACCTAAAACATGTTTTGGAATCAGGCTGTAAACATGTTTATTTCTACTGTGAAATTGGCATTTTTAACATGGGTGTCAATAAGGATTTGCTTGCTTCGGACACCAGCCCCTAGTGCAGGGGTCCTCAATTAAAATGGTCCGAGGGCCACACACAAAAAAGACCCAGAAGCAAGAGGGGGGATGGGGTGCTGCTGCAGTTTGGATTACTGGCTGTAATGCACATAACACACAAGCTTGCAATATAAAGAAGGACAACACTTGTCCCCCTCCAGCTCGGCTGTGTGACTGCACTAACCTGTCCTGTGTGACCCTCACCATGTAACCCCCATGTCCATGCTGTCTCTGGAGGAGCAGACATGAAACAAGATCTCCTGTAACTTAAAATGAACCAAAGCTTCCTCCCAGTTTCTAAAAGAAATAAAGAATAAAGTGGAACAAGAACTTCTGTCTTCTATTTCTCTCCATTTAACTTCTCCGTGTCCCTAAATAAAAGAGACAGATGATTACGCTGCAGCCGCCGTCACTCACCCCGCTCCCTCCCCTAGACCGGATCTCCCGACATCACAGCACTCGGTCTGACTGAGCGCTTCCAGGAGAAACAATAATGAAATAATGAAAATAATAATGTGTGTTTGGAGGAGCGTCCTCTGATCCTCTCTCTTGTGTGAGCAGACAATCTCTCTCTCTCTCTCTCTCTCTCTCTCTCTCTCTCTCTCTCTCTCAGTCGCTGATCGAGCGAGCGGAGCGCGCCGCGCGGCAACCCGCTCAGTTAACATAATTTACGGCCCAAATCCAGCAGAACCGGTCGGGCTGATTCGATTCGGGTTCGGTCTCAGGTTACAACTCCAGCGCTCAGCCCTGCAGATCCACATAAAGGCAGATCAAAGTTTCCTACCCGGTAAATGTGGCGAACACCGCTCTGACAGATTTGGAAGCCACGCTGGTGCCGCCATTCCTCATTCACATTCCACTATAACTGATTATGGTACTCTTCTATGACGCAAAACCGTTTTTGCCCGCATCTCATGCATTGATTATTTGATTATTTTCCTCAGCTTTATCCTAAACCTCCCGGTCTGCCGTCGGGGGTGGGGGTGGGGGGGTGCGTGCGGGGTTTGGGGGCCACAAAGAGAGGGCTCGCAGGCCGGACGTGGCCTGCAGGCTGCCATGTGCGGACCACTGCCCTAGCGGATGAGGGTGGAACTGCAATTTTTGTCACTTCCTGTTTTGCTTCATATCGCACGCGCAAACACAAACGCTCACACACACACACACACACACACACACACACACACACACACACACACACACACATACACACACACACCAATTAAAATAATGCTGATAGCTTGGACTATAAGACAGGTGATGGTTTACGTGTTTAAATGATGATCAGGCTGCTGTAAAATGTAATCTCCATCCACATCCAGACACAGTTATCCTCTATTCTTTCTCTAGTTGCTCTGCTCTTGTCTGGGCTGACGTAGCTGATGGTGCGCGCGGGGCACCTAGCGGCTGTGATGCACATTTTACGCATTTGGAGAGGCGGGCTGGATGCTTTGCTTTTACTGGAAGATGGATTTTTTTTTTCAAAAATGTTGGAGATTTTGCCCCATGAATAACCGTAAAAACTACTGGTGTGCATGTACCCTTATGAAAGAGTCCTACGTTGAGAGATAAATATCAGAAGTGCAGGTAATGCATTCTGGTGCCTGTAAATGAAAAATGAATGAAAATAAAATTGGGAGTTTTTACTTCATATTTTAGAACTGACGGGGGCAAAACATTATGATGTCTTTTTAAACGAAATTTTCTAGAGTGACCTGCCTGCTTCACTTAAGTCACTGCTTATTAAGGTCCATCCAAAATTACCGTGGCCCACCCAAAAATAAAAACTTGGCTCCGCCGTGACAAACATATTACAGTAGATGTTAACCATCTGTAGAGCTCCGGGAGTTGACGTCACTTCTCCCGGCATGCAACAGTTCAAATCGAAACGGCGCCATATTGGCAGGTAGAAGCCGGCAGCTGGACTATTTGTTATTGTCAGAAAACTCAATCAAACGGGAAATATGGTAGATTCCTGCTGTGCCCCAGGATGTAGAACAGACGTGGGCGACATAAGGAATGAGCCATCTACAGGATTCCCCAAGATCCAGAGCGCCGCAAACGTTGGATCATTGTAATGAAACGAGCTAGTGACCGGGCTAAAATGAAGCTGTGGGATCCCGAGAGTAAAGGTTTCGCTTATGCAGCGACCGCTTCATATCAGGTACTTAAACCAACGTTTCCTCAACTGTGTTTGGTAAAATGCTTTTATTACGATTCTTAGTGGGCTTCCTAAACTTATTTTGGCGTGGCTTTTTCTGTCTTATTACTCTTTCTGCGTGCTGCCGTTTACGTGTTTTATGATCACAGCAATTAACCGGCTAAGCTGTATTTAATTTTTAAGCAATGGTTGATCAATTGTCAGATCACACATAAAAAGCACTTTGGATTGCTATTATCTGTCTCACCAAGACAGATCTCAGACAGATCCTGAGACGCTCCTACCTGACATATTTATATTATTCACGGAAAAAATCAAACTAGTGATTTCTCCTGGCGTTCAGTTTATACATTTAAACAGCACAGAACTCTATTTAAACTACTGTTGTTTGTCCATCCATCCATCCATTTTCATCCGCTTATCCGGAGTCAGGTCAGGGAGGCAGTAGCCTAAGTCGAGAGGCCCAGACTTCCCTCTCCCCAGCCACTTGAGCCAGCTCCTCCGGGGAAATCCCAAGGCGTTCCCTGGCCAGGTCCGCTCCGACAGCTTCTGGCGTTTTTAAAAAGTATCCCAGGGGCACGGTAAGGGTCGGAGATGTTTAGTCTATTTAATTTCTGACTATATAAAACGATTTCTTCGGTTTTAAAGTGTGAAGTAAACTCCGACGAAGTAAAATCCAAGCCGATCCCATTCAATTTGTTTACTTTTGTTGCCTGCCAACATGGCGTCTACTCTCTGAGAGTCACGTGACGTCCGGAGCTCGTTTGTCCTGAGGTGTAAACATGGATTGCCGTAAAGCATGACTTTGTGAGACTTCAGGGGAGTGGTCCGGGTACTCTGAAGTTGCAAGTGCAGTATTCTGGCCACAGGGGGGTGGTGGGGGCTGAGAAATGTTTCATTAACCAAGTAAATGGGTCATTTTAGCACAAACTGGCTTAAGAAAATTGTGTAAAAATATGTTCTTCAGAGAACTGCAGCACTGTGTGTTTAAAGTTCTGCATTTGTGCATCAACAGTAATGTTACTGCATTCTCACTTAGGTTGTGTCTGCACCCACAGCAGTGTTTAAATACTTTTTATTTATTTATTTATTTTATTATTTTTTTTGAGGGAAATAAAGTTTTATTGTACTTTCACCCCAAGCTTGCGTTTCCATTTCACCTCACTTGCTCTTGCGTTGCCTCTGAGGTCCGGCTCCTAGGGAGTCTTGAGTATCAGGCACAAGAAAGTCTGAAAACGTTTCCTGGGCGTATTTGCTGTCGGTACGAGAGTCTCGTGCACGCTGGTAACCGCTGCTGGAACGGACAACGTGGGATGATGGGTACACAGGGCCAGGGGCAGCGTTAGGCCCGGCTACTTGGGCTGAAGCCCCGGATGTTTCATGAAAAGCCCCGGATCTAAATCGCGGAAGTAACATGCAGTACCAAAGTCCAACAGAGAGGGAGCAGCTGGCAGTAGTTTGTATACAGCCTGCCTGAGCCTCCACCACTGAAGAAGAAGCCCTTCAGCAGCCGGCTTCTTCTGCAGTCTCTGCCTGAAACGCATGAGTGAAGATGGACATAAGGACGTTTTTTAGACAAAAAGTACAACGACAGAATCCCAGCTTTGATGAGACTGGTGTTGACTCAGGTTTGTGAGTCTTATTTGAAAATATTTGTTGTGCTGCTGGTTTGCCTAAAGTTAGCTTACTATCAGGTAAAGTTGTTGGCAGTGCTGGACTGACCATAGGGCATAGCGGGCAACTGCCCGCTGGGCCGACCCTTTCATCTTTTATGGGCCGGTGTGTCTGTTTTTTTTTTTTTTTCTTTTTTCTGGCCTCTAGTTGTTGCGGACAATTTGTCTGCGCCGCCCCACGCGACGCCTCGTAAAAGTTGGTGGATTGGCCAATTGGTCATAATACACTCTGGGCTGGACCAATAGCCAGAGGTCTGATGCACCCGCCAGTTGTTTGAGTCTCAGTAAACAGACAGACGAGCTTAACAAAATGGAGAACAAAAAACGGAAAGGAGGAGCGGAGAAAATTAGACTAAAAGAAACAGGCCCTTCAGGCTGATGCTGGCACATGTGTTAAAATCTCACAGTTGTTTGGTAGTGAAGGTTCAAGTAAAATCAATTTAGGAAGTGATGGAGCCTCAGCCCAGCGACAGGTTGGAGAAGAAAAGAGGGAGGAGGAGAAACCCGAGTCGGCTGCCTGTCCAAGTGGCAGAACCGAATTTCAGGTAAGAAGTTATCTGGGTCAAATTTAAACCAAGTTCAGGTGTAGTTTATTGTCATCGTCCTCAAGAATCACATCCCACTCTAGATTCTCCGGGTCATAACTTCTGAATTACTAATCGAATAAAAATAATTCAAACGGTTTCTAAAAGTACATAAAACTAGCTTTCCAATGAAGGGGTCACATGATGTAATTCATGTTACTCCAAAAATCGCTATTAAAGGGAAACCAGCTTTGCAGCGTCACAGAAAGAAACGGAGGAACCGCGACGGGAGAGCAGAGAACCGAAGGGAGGAGACAGATCATCTTCATCAGCAGCTTTTATAAAGTTTTGGAAACGTCACAAATAAAATCCACCTGGTTGGTCAGGTGTCCCAGAAGGCTGTTTCTGTACATAGTGACATGAGGAGGGACAGATTAAAGCCACGTTGGTTTTTATTTGAACACTCAACTGTTTACTAAATGATTCAGCTTCATTCCAGCATTATTTATACGTACAGTAAATATTTATTTAGCTGAAAATATCATTTTATCAGTGCAGAATTTTATTAGTTGACTTTTTGTAATGAAATGTTTAGATTTAACCTTTTATCTGGCTGGTAGAAATGTAGCTACAGCTGTGAAGTAGCCCATGAGTGTTGTTTTATGATACCTAGTATTTATTTTACTGTATCCCGTTCTCTGGACCAGAGCGTAGACCTGTGGTCACAGACAGGCTGCAGTCATTAAACTGGTAATTGTGAGGTCAGAGGCCACACTGTTTTCTGAGTGTTTGCAGTTCTGAGTTTAAATTGTTCTTTTGACATAGTTTGCTCAAGTCATTTTGAAGTCCCTGTTTAGTAATAAATGTAAAGAAAATTCAAATCCGTTTATTTTTTTTCATTTAAGCTGCAGTTTTACAGACTTTAATAAACATAAACACTAAATACAAACCAGACACTGAAAGCTGAGGTTGTTCTGGAAAAAGGAGCAGAGTTACAAACATTTTACACTTTTATTACAATTTTAAAGCCATAAAACAAAAACAAAAAATACTTGTTATATTTATGGTCATAAGAGGGTTAACTGTGATAAATTTTCTGCCTCCCACAAAGAGATGGTAAAAGGGAATGTGAGCATAATTATATATGTTTTATTACTTTATTATGTATTTTTTATTGACTATTACTCCAAAGGATTCAAATGAAGGCAACTGGACTTCTTTGGTTTCTTTAAAACATTTCACTTCTCCTCTGAGGAGCTTTGTCAGTTCTAACTGGAATATGGGAGAGTCAAGCTCATAAGCTGTAGCTGTCTGTTGTTATTTAACGAGCAGAAACTACTCCGAGTACCCCGCCTCTCCATCTCCCGATGAGTGGTTAGCCTCTATTGATGGTGAGTCATCGTGTTGATTAGATGCAGGAAGGTGTGACCTAGACTGAAACTGAATGAGATTCAAAGCTGCATTATTGGTACTGGAAAGGTGAAATCTAAGCCCCTCCCTTATTTAAAGTGGGGTTTTCACGTTTTGACATTTAGCTTTTACTCCTCTCCCCATCTATCTTCTCTGTCCAGAATGTGGACTTTGTCATCTTCAAAGGTGTGTCCGTTGTCCTTCAGGTGAAGGTGGACTGCAGAGTTTTGACCTGAAGAGGTGGCTCTCCTGTGTTGTGTTATTTTCTTGTGTAATTGTTGTTTAGTTTATCAAACATCTGGACAGTGCTCCTACACTGGACTGCATAAACGACCCCACTGAGCTTCTGTTTGGGTGTTTTGTCTTCTGGATGGACCAGGTTCTGTCTGAGGGTGTTGTTGGGTTTAAAGTTTACCGGGATGTTGTGTTTGGAGAAGATTCTTCTCAGTTTCTCTGAGACTCCTGCCATGTATGTGATGATGGTGCCTTTGTGTAAAGGGTGTTGTTGTTAGGTAGGTAGCAGAGCTCTCATGTTTAGTGGTAAGTTCAGTGAGATCATGGAATGGGATCAAGAATTTTCTCCTGACAGGAAAAAGATCTCAGCTAACATAGCTGTAGATCACACTGGATAAGTCTCTGTGGTTGCATTTATTTTACATTTATTTTACTACCTCTTACTAGAGCTGTCTTTAGTGGGTGCAAAATATCTTTGGTTGTACACCTGTGCAATAGCAATAAATTATCTTGATTCCTGTTAAATGTACTTCCTGAATGAGTGACCTTTTCAGGCTAAAATAACAAATACAGACAGAAGGACAACTTCTTTCTTCTTTTATAATGCGTTGCATCACCACCTGGTATCAGAATAGGACACAGTATTGGAAGATAATCAATAATCAAACAACTTGGACTCGGATCAGGGGCAAAAATATGGTTGTAACACCTCTAGATATAAGTCAGCTTTATAAACAAAACTGTTATTTATGAACTAACATTAACACTAATGACACTAATTGATATATTTTTATTATGTTGTTTGAACCCAAGGGTCTCATTATCTGAATTTTCTAACTTGTTGGATTGTGAATCTGTTTAAAAGTTTTGCTCTATAAGTGCCCCCTTTTTTTTTAACTTTGAGCACCCGCCCCGTCAAAGTTCTCTGCACGGCCCTGAAGAACATACATATTTGGTTTGTAAACAAAATATTTAGTTAAATAGTTAAATATTTCGTTTGGATGCTAAATATATATTTAAGAAGGCAAATATTTAGTTTGCAATCAAAGTATTTAGTTAAAAAGTTAAATAGTTAGTTTGGATGATAAATATTTACTTAAAGTTAAATATTTAGTTAAGAAGGTAAGAATTTCATTTGTAAACAAAATATTTCATAATTAATTATTAATAATGAATTATTTTTCAGAACAAATTTTCAGAAATGTACAGTAGAATTAAATACAAATAATCATAAGTTGGTGTTTGTGGAGACTTTAATATAGATATTCTAAATGCACACAATCATACACAAATAATTTATTAATTATGTGTTTTGTTAAAGATTCCGTCCAACACACCCTAACAGGATAGCTATAAATACTGCAACTCGTATTAACAACATATTAACAAATAGTTACAGACGTAAATACTGTATATGATGTCAGCATTTTCCCCACATTTTCTAGATACTGCACCAGTACGATCTCTAAAAAGACCTTAAATGGTCAATTAAGTTATTTTATCTCACCTTTCTCTGTCTCCTTTCTTTTTTAAATGTATTGTAAAAATATTTCCTAGTTGGTGTGGTAATAAAACAGTTTATGAAAATTTCCATAAATGTATTTTTATATTAATATTCATTATTGATTAATAGTTCTCTCTGTTTTAATGTCAGGTTTCTACCAAGTGTTAGAGATTGTTTGGGGTGTTACCTTAATCAAGTGGTCTTTTTTCCTTTTTACTAAGTACTTTTTAGAATACAGGATAGGAAGGATGGTGTAGGTTTACGTTTATTAGATTGATACATAAATATTACCAACAAGAAAGTGTATGTTGGTGTGTGTCAAAAACAGCGTAAGGCTTAATGTCTTTTCCACAAAAACCAGGTGATGGGCCGGTCTCCAGTCAAAATGCCCGGGCTGAATTTTTGTCCCAGTCCAGCCCTGGTTGTTGGAGAAAGAAAGGGAATATTTACTATCATCTCACACTAAACACTATCAGGAACAATACTCTGCCCTGAAAATGCTTAATATGTAGCTTCAGATTAAAAATTATGTGGTACAAGACAAATATGATGTTGACTAGTGCGTGTCACGTGTGTGCGCTCGCGCGTACGTGTGTGCGCGCGTGTGTGTTAAGCCCCGGATCTTCTTCAGTCCTAAATCCGCCCCTGCACAGGGCGCTCCTCTACCATGTCTAGAGGAACATGGTCAGAGTTCCAGGGGAACTGGACGTAAGGACGGTCAGTCTTCAGGCCCATCAGCTCAGCAACCATCTGAGCAATTCCAGCATTCAGAGAGCCGTCAGAACCAAAGCCAGAGAAGGCACTACCACTAGGGAAGCTTGATCCAGGGCCGCTGCTAGTGTGACCGGATCCTGCAAAGCTGGCATCACTACCTGTAGAAGATCCAGATCCTGCACCATAAGGGACTTTCCTCGCAGGGAAACAAGAGCCAGTGCCAAAGAGCAGGAAGCAAATCCAGGAAATACTAATAGCCTGAAGCTTCATGTTGACTCTGAGCAAGAGGAGCTCCACAGACTGAAGAAGCGTTTAAATACTTCTAAACATTAATTCAGTGTGACACAGAGCTCAAACCTTTATCCTGTTGTTTTGAAAAAGCAGGAATGTGACCGAACCAGGAAGTAGAAAAAACAATCCTGACACACTTTGACTTTAAAGATGTGGACCACAAAACGCGCCAATGTGTCTTAGGTGATCCTGCTGTTGTATTGGCCTTGGAAGTCCTGCAGTGTAAGTACCCAGCCTGGCACTGTAACCACTGGACAACCAAGTCTGTTACAAAACAACAGTCGCCTAAGATACATATGTGGTGTACATAGCTGGTCATTGCATCTCTGTAGACAGGATTCATGGTTTGTACAGCATTGTTTTGTCCCCAATGCAGAAGTACTTTGTCAGAATATCCAGGTTTCAGAACCGAGACCAAACTAGGTTTAGGCGAGGAGCAATGCCCGGTGATGCAAGTGAGCTACGTTCTTCCATTTGCAGGAAAAATCTTTACGTATATATGTACACAGTACAGGCCAAACATTTGAACACGCCTTCTCATTCAATGTGTTTCCTGGTTGGGGGCTATCTCCAGCGGTCAATGGGCAATCAGGAGGGGTACACCCTGGACAGAGTGCCACTCCATCGCAGGGCAACACAGAGACACACAGGACAAGCAATCATGCACACACACACACACACCTAAGGACAGTTTAGACAGACCAATCAACCTAACAGTCATGTTTTTGGACTGTGGGAGGAAGCCGGAGTACCCGGAGAGAACCCACGCGTGCACAGGGAGAACATACAAACTCCATGCAGAAAGACCCCAGGACGGGAAGCGAACCCAGGACCTTCTTGCTGCAAGGCAACAGCTCTAACCACTGTGCCACTGTGCAACCCATCCGGATCTTCAATAGTTGATAAATTTGATTTCCATTGATAAGTTTTTAGTGTTATTTTGTTTTCAGCACCTTCAACCATGTAAAGACCAAAGCATTTAACAGGAATATTTCATTCCTTCAGATCTAGGATGTTTTATTTTAGTGTTCCTTTTATTTTTGAGCAGTGTATTAATAATAAAGTTTTGAGTAAACTGGGTTTTATTTGCGAAAAGACTTTTAAAAGTGAGAAAATATGGCCGCTGTGTTTAATTGCTGTGTAAATAAGAGCAATTCATGCCAACGTTGCGTGTCTAAATTAATCCGAATCATCTGTTTCACTGGGGATCATGTTGCTGCATGCAAGCACAATTCCTTCATCTTCTGTCATGATACTAAACCTGAGTGGAAAATACAGCTGGATCTGCCACGCAGCTTCAATTAAATTACCAATAGGGTAAGTGCAAGTGTAACTAAATATAGCAGTCTGAACGGGGTTTGACCCAGCAATGAATCCAGAGCTCCAAATTCAGCTGCATTCATAAATATGCCATGAAATCTGACTTTCGTGAGAACAAGAAATGTTAATCAAAAGTTTAGCCGGAGCTACGAATGCTTGTCAGGTTTCTGGGTGTGTTTAGTTTAAAGTGAAAGTGGTTGCCAGGTTTTGCGCGGCCTTTTTAAATGATGGGCTGCGTTGTGTTTTGTCCCAGCCCAGTGGGTTTTCGCTTCAGCGGCCACGAGCTGGGCTTATCTTGATGGATGGATTCATTATCACCTTCTAATTACAGGTGAATTTTCAGGTGTATTCATTACTTGAGTGGCCTCGGGCTGTGTGCATGTGTTCATCCCGGGGTTAGTGTTACACTAGCTAAACTGCAGGGGGTCAGCTGGTGTGTGTTGGTGGGGGCTCAGGGGTTCCTGTTTCAGCGCTGCAGCAGGCTTGTTACAATATTCATGAACTCTGTGGGGATCAATGTGCTGTATGCTCAGCCTGATTCTGCCTCTCAAATCACCTCTTTCATTCCATCGTACCGGGTCACGGGTGGCGGCGTGCCTGTGACGACCCTGGACTGTGAGGCTGATGGATGCTCTACTTAACTAACAGTCGTGGTGAAAAGTAAATGTTCATTTATACGAACAAATAAACCTGGGGCCTCATTTATAAAACCTACTTACACGCAAAAAGGTTCTGAAAGTTGCGAATGTCGCTTTCCACGCAACTTTTGTGATTTACAAAGAAAAACTTGTGGCAACTTTAAGTAAACTTTGAATCCCCCCCACACATATGAACAGAAATACAAAGAGAAACCTAAAAATTGTGGTTCACTCTTTTTAACAATACAAAATTACATCCAGGCCTGGAGGAGTTTTGCTGTGTGGTGGAGTTGCTAATGCTAACAGTTAGCTTATACTAGTTGAGATGTTCTCTGCTGTTTCCTAGACCCCAATCAGAAAATATAACTATGAATTGCATTTCTCGCAGAGATGCTGTTTGAATGCTGAATTCTGAAAATGATAGCTGAGCTCCTGGGAGTTGAAAGCCCCAAAGACGTTTCATTTGCGTTTATAGAGGCCCTTTTCAATTGTTAATTAACTGCATTCTTCCTCACCTTTAATGTTTTGATGGTAGGATGTCATTTCCTGTCATGTTCACAAATATTACTGCATATTGTACAGATTTAATTATTAGATTTTTATTGATAAAATAAAAGAATAAAACATATTACGTAATTTTCATGTTGCTTTACGGTTTCAAGTAGGTGCAGTTAATACTTTTTACAGAAGTTGAAAATTACTGCATCAGAAGAAAAATACATATGTTTTAGTCGATGAAAATAGGACTAAAATTATCTGGTCAACTTATCTGTGACTAAAATAAAAGTAGTTTTTTTTTAAAGACAGAAACTACAGTAAACTTGGTCAACATTAACACTAATCAATATACCTCAGACCTGGTCTAGAGCTAATTGATATAGACCTGATCGGAGCTGATCTAGAGCTAATCAATGTTTATGTTTATGCTTATGTATGTAGCAGACGCTTTTGTCCAAAGTGACTTACAAGTGATAATCGGCATGTTGCCCTTGAGGCTAACAACAACAATAACAACAACAACATTGACATCAATCATGGAGAGTAGGGAACAAGGAGAGGACAGTAGAGAGGGGGGACGGGTGCAGGGAAGGTGCTAGTTTAGAAGATGCTCTCTGAAGAGCAGGGTCCTCAAGAGTTTCTTGAAAATTGAAAAGGAAGCCCGTGTTCTGGTAGTGCTTGGAAGGTCATTCCACATTTGTGGAACGATGCATGAGAAGAGTCTGGATTGTCCTGTGTGGTGTGATAGTCCTGCTAGCCGACGATCCTGTGATGACCGGAGCGGCCGGGCCGAGACGTAAGCCTTTGCAAGAGGATTCAGGTAGATGGGAGCCGTACCATCTCGGACTTTGTATGCTAGTGTTAGCAATTTGAATTTGCTGCGTGCCGCTAGCTGTAGCCAGTGGAGCTCAATGAACAATCAATAGACATGATGAGACCATGAGACTGGATCTTAATCTTATTAAAAGACCTGATTGGTAAATACAGGCATAGGCAAAATTCAGTCAATGAAAGAAAATCCCACAAACGGTCACAGAAGTAACTCGTATGGCAAAAAATAAAAAATAAAAAAATCTTTAAAATTTAACCAACGTCAGACATTGCTTTTCAATCATGCTTCAAAGGAATTAGGTTTCTGAAAGACAATAAATAAATTATGATAAAAAATCAATATGATGATCAGTTTTTGGTGTGTTCTTGCTGTGTTTACTTTCAAATTCCATCTTTCAGTTCTGTTTAAAACACAGAAAAGGTTTAATTACCTGCAACGTTGCATCATCAGGCTGATCTTGCAGCTGCAAACGAAACGTTGCAGGTAATTAAACCTTTTCTGTGTTTTAAACAGAACTGAAACATGGAATGATGATCAGTTGTCATTAATTAAAAAACCCGAGAGATCTTTAAACCACATTAAATATGTTGTATATACCATGTTGTTTGTAGAATGTATCTTTGTGAGATGATTAGGATTTACTGATATTTATCTGATTTTGGTTTATTTCATTGGGACCATGGACGAACAGACCAAGAGGGAGAACTCAGAGAAGAGACGTGTGGACTAGGGCCCTGGAGAACTGTACTGTTCCATCCAGAGTGGGATGATGTCTCTTCAAATCAGACCAGGTTTTCCAACAATTATCTATAAAACCCACACCTTTTAGACCAGGGGTGTGCAATCCTGGTCCTCGAGGACCGCTATCCAGCAGGTTTTAGCTGTTTACCTGCCCCAACACACCTGATTCCTGGATGAATCACCTGTTCAGCAGCTCATCAGGCTCTGCAGCAGCTTGTTAATCACTAGTAGATTCAAACCAGGTGTGTTTAAGCAGAGAAACAAGTAAAACCTGCTGGACAGCAGCCCTCGAGGACTGGGATTGCCCACCCCTGTTTTAGACAAAGGTGTCATGAGATCAGCAAGGGGACCAGAGGAAAGTCTAGCAAAGTTACACATCCTCCATCTCAAGAGGGAAAATAAAGGTAAACTTGGAAAAATACTAACAAATTGTAGTTATAATGTTCACTAACACATCCTATATATCAAGTGATTTCCAGCTTTTATTGTATTTTTATTGTTTAATTTCCATTCTCATAACTACTGTTGGTTTTAATGAAAAATGAGCCTGAGATGGTTTTGAACCTCACTAACACTTTCCTGCTTTACAAAAACAAAATCGTGGGCTTTTATAAAAGAAATTTCTAGTAGTGGTTGTGTGTGTTTGAAGCTGTTTCCTGGACAGAGGAGCCCGGTCCCTCCTGCGCTTCTCCCCTCCGCCTCCTATCGCGCTGCGGAGCTGCATGATGTCAGTCCGCCGGGGTCATTTCAAGGTCAGCAGCCTCGGAGGGTTCACTCAAAGTTCACCGGCATACATTAGGCAATTCAATCTTTCATTCGCGCTGGAAAGAAAATAACTAGTTGGAAATGAGCTGCGCATGTGGACGCCGAACCCGTCCGGTACCGCCCGGTGTCGTTCTGGTTTGTGGATAAAATAAAGACCCAGCAGCTTGAGCGTGTTCCGCCACTTTCGAGGACCGGGACGGGCATCCGGGGAAGCACGTCGGAATCCCGGTGATCTCATGGAAGGGTCCGGTTCGGATGTCCGCCGTGGCGCGCGGACGCGATCCGGTCCGAGCGTCTAGCTGCGAGACATTTTGGACTGAAATAATTCATGATTCCGGTGCGGGACGAAGGAGGGGAAGAGGAGAGAAACGCGCCGTGCCTGGAGGAGGAGGAGGAGGAGGGAAAGGAGGAGGAGGGGGAGGAGGTGAAGGAGAAGAGTTTGATGGAGTTGCGTGCGCGGGTTCCGACGGGTTTTCTCCAAAACGCATGCGAGTAGCAGAGCGACGCTGTGATGTTTGACTGCGTGGACGTGCTGTCCGTGAGTCCGGGACAGATGCTGGACTTCTACACGTCCAGTCCGTCCTCCTGCATGCTGCAGGAGAAGGCTCTGAAAGCCTGCATCAGCGGACTGGCGCGCCGAGAGTGGCAGCACCGGCGGAGCGCGCACTGTAGGTCCACTGCTTGTGTTGTTGTTGTTGTTGTTTATGTTGTAGGGGGAGGGGGGTCACTCATTCTGATGATTCACAACATGTTGCTGTAAAGGCCGACATGTGCTTCATTTATGTTAAAGCTCAAAACGTGTTTATTATTATTATTATTATTATTATTATTATTATTATTATTGCCATTATTATTATTATTATTATTATTATTATTATTATTATTATTATTATTATTATTATTATTATTATTATTATTATTATTATTATTATTGTTAATAAACAGTAATATTTCTAGGAGGTGTTTAAAGGTTAAACCTGATCAGAACCCTCGTGCGTAAGCGCGCTTCAGGCCGACCAGATGGAGTTTGGTTCGTTCCGGATCAGTTGGAGTTGGTCGCCGGAATGCAGCGGCGGAGCACCACGGTCCTTCCTCCCGGGTCCGCAGGACGGGCAGCCGCTGTCTCCGCCACCCGCGCGCCCTGCGCGCTGACAGTGATTTAGATAAATGACCCCGCGGACTATTCAGCCAGATTAGTTGCCTGCTATCGGAACTGGGGTTGTCCAGAGGTGATGTATGGCCTGGGGTTGGGCCGGGACACCAAGTGAACCCGTCACAGCAGAGGTTTTATTTAAAAGTCATCATTTAGATCCAGATTTACCAAATAAACTCCACCAAAGGTCTGCGGTGAGTTTAGGTTTCTGAGGACCTTGGCTCTGAATGAGCGCAGGTTTCAGATCCACTTCTCCGTGGTGGTGGGCTGGTGTTAGCCGCTGCTGCTCTGTTCTGATTTATCCTCCTCTGATAAGCACAGACTGGTCTGTGACCTTTAACCTACCTCCAGCTGCTCTGCTGGAGGCTGCAGGTCAAGCTGTGAGCACGCTGACGATGTGATGTCTTATAGATGGATCAGAAGAGGTCATCAGTGTTTTCTTTACCAGATACGTTTATAATTAACCAAACTAATAATTAAGGCTGTGATTAGACCAAGAAAACAGACTTTCAACACGCCTTTAAAGCATTCAGGGCGAGGTGACATCACTTTACATTCAACTCATTCATCTGATCTCATTTGGATCTTTTTGATTTGAATGTTGGTAGAAACCAAACAATATTTTTGATATAAATTTTTTGTTTTAAAATGAAATCTTTAATAGAATTTTTTAAATGTTACATTCTACAACAAAACATTTGAAAATGAGTTTCTACATTTTCTGTCATTTTTTATTATTATTTATTTTCAGTAAGACTCACCAAAGACTTATCTGGACAAAAGATGACCTTTATTTCAAAGAGCAGTGAAATTATAACATTTAGTCACACGGTCTAATGTGTTAATGAAAGTGTAGCTACCTGAGGATAAATGTGTTCTCTAAATCACTTTTTACCTTTCGCGTCTGCGCTTCCTTAATGGAAACTTCATTTATAGATTTAGCTGTTAAAATGTCGAATTTTACCTCATAGTTTCATCAAATTTTCTATTTATTTGAATGGATTTAATTAGAAACTCAACTTCACTCCTGATGCACATCATGTAAAAAACTCACTGCTTTCTCGGAAATTGGTTATTCTACTTGGAAAAACCTGCGATTCAACAGCGCAAATACAAATGTTGTATTTGACCTTTTTGTTATGCTTGGGTGCTAAAATGTTCACTCTAAAAATCACCATACATCTTCTAATTGTTCTGTGTGAATTAGATAAAACATACGGAATCTTTAAATACCACTTTATTTTTATGAAAGTCTAATTAAATCGTATGCCAAAACACACCAAATGTTTTTATTAGACTGTGTGGCTCAAAAAATCAGCAGCAAAGTGTATCTGATTATGTTATTTTTTTAAGATACTTTCTCTGTGCCAAACACCCAATTGACTCCCATTTACGTCTCACTGCCGTTCCAGATGAAACCATGAATCCTGAGATGTTGTCATCTCAGCTGTGCCATCTCTAGCTCCACCTGATCTCAGGCCGACACGGAAGGTCTTTGGTGTTACCACGGCGTTCAGAAGGTGGAAAACGCGTCAATAGTTTAAAATCGTTGTAGGGGATATCCAACCATTAATATTATCAGCAGATATTAGCAATATCAGAATTTTTTTCATTTTGCACTGATAATTATATGAATGATAATCTGGCATACATGCGATGCTGGTTACCTAAAATGATTTAGCTTTTTTTTTTACGTGGGCAGGGCGACTGCATGTTAGTGTCAGATGTTAAGAGTTAGCTAAAATAAAAAGTACACGATGATGTGTTGGGGCTACTAATGCATATAAAATACACTTAAATGTGAGTTACTATAACTAAAACAAACTAGTGCAACATACTCTAAAATACTACTGCTTAAGTATCTACTACTCACGATTAAGAGTTCAGTAGGCAAATTTATAAGTACTTTTTACTACTTTGTCTTAGTTAAAGTAATTTGCAATTTAAGTTAATTTGACTTTGTATTAGTAATTCTAACACATAATTGCCTAGCACGTACTTTTAGTTTTAAGTGTAATCAGTTTGCATGCTTTTTTTCAAATAAGCGGAAATAATGAATTTTACAGTGCATATCAGATCTGACATCGAACATCCGTAGTTGTAGTCATAAAAAATCATGGTTTAAAAAACAAATTCAATACAAAGAGTTTTGTAAAATTATGCCATAAAATAAATACCAAAAAAATAATAAATGTGGGCGTGGCTTTAAAAAACTTTTCAAGCCCAAGGCTTTAAAACATAGAAACACAAATTGAACTATTTATTTTTGATCAGTTCCTGTGCCACATTTGTTCTTTAAGCCATTGAAGCCTTTATTCTGCTTCTTCTAGTGACATCTCTCCTTTAACGTGTAAACGGGAATACATGAAACCACAGCAATGGCTGACCACCACCTAGAGGTGAAGTTGTTCTTCAGTGAGACTCTGATTTACGAAAACCCATCAGGGTCACAGAAATGTTGGTTTATTCCTTCATTTACGGGGATGATGGAAACCTCCTGGGTGTTAATTAGCAGCGCTGACAACAAGCCCACCATTAACACACTTCCTCTTCCAGTTTAGATGGTGTTAATTAAAGATGATTAAGGACCTCTTTGCGTAGATGAAACAAGCTTTGTGGGCGGTGTTTGGTATCCTTAATGTGTAGAGAGAGAGAGATGTGTTATAGCTCATGATCTGCTTTAATTACACCAAAACAAACCTAAAGACAATGCTATCCGACCCGTCAGAACACAGAAGCCTTCAAAGATGGCGGGACGTGTATGGTGAAGCTGGTGTGTGTTATGGGATAATTGGGGCTTTTCTGTCTTCAAGGCTCTGATGTGGACATGAAAGGCCATTAGGACAGCTTGCACACCAAGCTAATTTAGTGGGCGTGTGAAATGGAAGATGGACGGGGGACATAAAGCTGAGCCACGACAGTGAAATGAAACAGGAGTGGTCTGGCGCTGGGCGTGTTTAATCAGCATGATTAGGACGGCGTTAAGGTCCCGACAGGGTCGCACTGATGCTGCGTACCGGCAGACTTTTATTAACTATCACATACCAGAACTCATCATCCTGGGGCTTCTCAGGACCAAGCTGCTGCTGCTTCTGACCTCAGATGTTTGAACAATATTTAATAATGAGAATAAATACATTAGATGACTTTAACGTATGATTTAGTATGCAGGAAGGAGTCTTTAGTTCTAATTTTACCTCCACCAACAAACGCAGATTTGCATCTGCTTAAAGTAAAATAAACATGTTTATCTCATGATTATATTATATCATATGATATGATGTGATATGATATGATATGATATGATATAATATATGATATGATATGATATAATATGATATGATATGATGTGATATAATATGATATGATATGATATGATATGATATAATATGATATGATATGATGTGATATGATATGATATAATATGATATGATATGATATAATATGATATGATGTGATATGACATAATATGATATGATATAATATGATACGATATAATATGATATAATATGATATGATATAATATGATATGATATGATATAATATGATATGATGTGATATGAAATAATATGATATGATATAATATGATACGATATAATATGATATAATATGATACGATATAATATGATATAATATGATATGATATGATATGATGTGATATGATATAAAATAATAGAATAGAATTTAAATAGGATTTTCACATTTAATTTTTTACTTATTAATGTCTTCTGATTGAACCTGGTTCAGGTTCGATTCTGACCCAGTAGAACTCTGGATCTCAGTGAGAGTCGTGTCCTCCACAGACGTCCTTTCTTGGGAACCACACACTCTAGTCTGTTGGCTCTCAGGCTGGACTTTGTGGTACCACTCGTCCTTTTTACTGAACACAGGAACCAGAACCTTCAGGTGTTGTTAGGTTCTGCTGCTTTTATGAGACGTTGCTCATCTGGCTGGGACATGTGTTGCAAATCAGGATACATATTAGAACTGACGCCTACATGCTAAAAAATTATAATTAACTGTTAGATTAAAATTTTTGAAGCTTCATTTTTACCATGAAAAATATCGGGAGTTCGGAAACCAGTCAAATATCTTAAACACCCATTAAAGAACTAAAGTTTTTTTATATTTATAGTTTATTTCATTCAAATATATAAAAAAGGAAAACACAAATCATGCCGATGTACACCACCAAGAGGAGCAGAAGGAAGAGAAACCTCTTATTAGGGAAAAAGATAAAAACAACAACATTACATCTTTGAAAGTTCGAAATGCTTCAGAGGAAGTTTGCACTGTTTCTAACGCAAATCCTTTAGGCCATTTAAAACTGAAGTTAGATGTAGAACTGTCACAGTAACTTGCCAAGTGCAAAACAAATTATTCAGTGTAAAAACAACAATGAATCAAACCTGACCCATTATCGGTGTAATTCACTGCTTCATATCTTCTAATAATGGAATATTTGATATTTTCTTGAAATTTTCCAATATTTTGACATTTTTTCATGACTTCACTACAGTTGTCAATAACCGGACTCCTCTTGTTGAAATATGATAAAGTTTAGCGTTAGCTCGTGCAGCTAGCTCCACAAATGTGCTTGTTCCTGTTGTCCCAGAGTAGCTTTTGGATGCTCCTTGGTAATTGTTTACTTTAGATTTTGAAAGGTTAAAACAATTAAGTTGAACTGAATAACGGTAACAGCAATAATAATAATACATGAATAAATAAATACATACATACATAGATAAAAACATTATTATTATTATTATTATTATTATTATTATTATTATTATTATTATTAGTATTAATAATAATAGTAATAATAATAATAATAATAATAGTTATTTCAAATTACATTATAGATTAAAAATAATAAAGGTAGGTGAAAATCACATAAAAAATTGAGTAGACTCTGACTTTGTTATACTTATATTTTTGTGACCTTTTGTTGTTTTGGATCAACTTACTGAATAAATTCACCAAGAGATGCGCAAAGATATGAAGATCAACTTCTTGGTAAATTTTTAAAACCAGGAAGAAAATAACACCAGCTGCTGTTAACGTCCATTTTCATCCTTTACTTGTTTTATCCAGCTGCTAAGTATTTAAACAAGGGTGACCCCCCCTAAACACACACACACACACACACACACACACACACACACACACACACACACACACACACACACACACACACACACACACACACACACACACACACACACACACACACACACACACACACACACACACACACACACACACACTACTGTTGCTGCTCATGCAGCCACACACCAGATCTGAAACAATCAGCGGTCTTTATAATCAGCACATTTATGCACTTCTTCTGCCTTTTGTGATCATCTGTTTGGTTCTGTGAGCCCCTCCCTGCTCCTGACAGATGTGCTGTACAGCAGTCGGACTGTACTGCTGCGAGGTCACGCAGGGTCACCAGGAGGTCAAACAGGATCATAAGCTGCATTTTGAGAGCAGAATTGTTTTTAAAACGTTTTAAAATGTAGTCATATATATGAACTGAGTTTTCCTCTGAAATCCACCTTTACAGCTGAGTCTTCCCTCTTCACATGACTACATGAAGGTGGAGGAGGAGACTGGGTGGAGGATTCCTTCACCCACACCAGGTTTTCTGCAGCTCTTTGTCTGACACAAACACTCCAAGCGGCTTCAGGAAATTCCTTTCTTTATCTTTTTGTTTTTTTTTCTCCTCCCTCCAGCCTCTGCTGATCCATTTTAATTTGCTAGATTTAATCTAATTCACTGATTTTATTAAACTGAACTATTAGAGCTTGAGTCCGGTCCTGATTCTGAGCTTGAGTCCGGTCCTGATTCTGAGCTTCTGCCCGGTCCTGAGTTTGAGCTTCAGTCCGGTCCTGATTCAGAGCTTGAGTCCGGTCCTGATTCTGAGCTTCAACCTGGTCCTGATTCAGAACTTGAGTTTGGTCCTGATTCTGAGCTTCAACCTGGTCCTGATTCAGAACTTGAGTTCGGTCCTGATTCTGAGCTTTAGTCCGGTCCTGATTCTGAGCTTCAGTCTGGTTCTGATTCTGAGCTTCAGTTCGGTCCTGATTCAGAGCTTGAGTCCGGTCCTGGTTCTGAACTTCAACCCGGTCCTGATTCTAAACTTGAGTCAGGTCCTGATTTTGAGTTTCAACCTGGTCCTGATTCTGATCTTCAGTCCGGTCCTGATTCTGAGCTTCAGTCTGGTTCTGATTCTGAGCTTCTGCCCGGTCCTGATTCTGAGTTTCAACCTGGTCCTGATTCTGATCTTCAGTCCGGTCCTGATTCTGAGCTTCAGTCTGGTTCTGATTCTGAGCTTCAGTCCGGTCCTGATTCTGAGTTTCAACCTGGTCCTGATTCTGATCTTCAGTCCGGTCCTGATTCTGAGCTTCAGTCTGGTTCTGATTCTGAGCTTCAACCTGGTCCTGATTCAGAACTTGAGTTCGGTCCTGATTCTGAGCCTCAGTCTGGTTCTGATTCTGAGCTTCAGTCTGGTTCTGATTCTGAGCTTCAGTCCGGTCCTGATTCTAAACTTGAGTCCGGTCCTGATTCTGAGCTTCAGTCTGGTTCTGATTCTGAGCTTCAGTCTGGTTCTGATTCTGAGCTTCAGTCCGGTCCTGATTCTAAACTTCAGTCCGGTCCTGATTCTGAGCTTCAGTCTGGTTCTGATTCTGAGCTTCAACCTGGTCTTGATTCTGAGCTTCAGTCCGGTCCTGATTCTAAACTTGAGTCCGGTCCTGATTCTGAGCTTCTGCCCGGTCCTGATTCTAAACTTGAGTCCGGTCCTGATTCTGAGCTTCAGTCCGGTCCTGATTCTAAACTTGAGTCCGGTCCTGATTCTGAGCTTCAACCTGGTCCTGATTCTGAGCTTCAGTCTGGTTCTGATTCTGAGCTTCAACCTGGTCCTGATTCTGATCTTCAGTTCGGTCCTGATTCTGAGCTTCAGTCTGGTTCTGATTCTGAGCTTCAACCTGGTCCTGATTCTGAGCTTCAGTCCGGTCCTGATTCTTAACTTGAGTCCGGTCCTGATTCTGAGCTTCAGTCCGGTCCTGATTCTAAACTTGAGTCCGGTCCTGATTCTGAGCTTCTGCCCGGTCCTGATTCTGAGCTTCAACCTGGTCCTGATTCTGAGCTTTAGTCCGGTCCTGATTCTGAGCTTCAACCTGGTCCTGATTCTGATCTTCAGTCCGGTCCTGATTCTGAGCTTCAACCTGGTCCTGATTCAGAACTTGAGTTCAGTCCTGATTCTGAGCTTCAGTCTGGTTCTGATTCTGAGCTTCAACCTGGTCCTGATTCTGAGCTTCAGTCCGGTCCTGATTCTAAACTTGTGAGTCCGGTCCTGATTCTGAGCTTCTGCCCGGTCCTGATTCTGAGCTTGAGTCTGGTTCTGATTCTGAGCTTCTGCCTGGTCCTGATTCTGGGCTTCAGTCTGTTTCTGATTCTGAGCTTCAACCTGGTCCTGATTCTGAGCTTCAGTCTGGTTCTGATTCTGAGCTTCAGTTCGGTCCTGATTCAGAGCTTGAGTCCGGTCCTGGTTCTGAACTTCAACCCGGTCCTGATTCTAAACTTGAGTCAGGTCCTGATTCTGAGCTTCTGCCCGGTCCTGAGTTTGATCTTCAGTCCGGTCCTGATTCTGAGCTTCTGCCCGGTCCTGATTTTGAGTTTCAACCTGGTCCTGATTCTGATCTTCAGTCCGGTCCTGATTCTGAGCTTCAGTCTGGTTCTGATTCTGAGCTTCAGTCCGGTCCTGATTCTGAGTTTCAACCTGGTCCTGATTCTGATCTTCAGTCCGGTCCTGATTCGGAGCTTCAGTCTGGTTCTGATTCTGAGCTTCAACCTGGTCCTGATTCAGAACTTGAGTTCGGTCCTGATTCTGAGCTTCAGTCTGGTTCTGATTCTGAGCTTCAGTCTGGTTCTGATTCTGAGCTTCAGTCCGGTCCTGATTCTAAACTTGAGTCCGGTCCTGATTCTGAGCTTCAGTCTGGTTCTGATTCTGAGCTTCAGTCTGGTTCTGATTCTGAGCTTCAGTCCGGTCCTGATTCTAAACTTCAGTCCGGTCCTGATTCTGAGCTTCAGTCTGGTTCTGATTCTGAGCTTCAACCTGGTCTTGATTCTGAGCTTCTGCCCGGTCCTGATTCTAAACTTGAGTCCGGTCCTGATTCTGAGCTTCAGTCCGGTCCTGATTCTAAACTTGAGTCCGGTCCTGATTCTGAGCTTCTGCCCGGTCCTGATTCTGAGCTTCAACCTGGTCCTGATTCTGAGCTTCAGTCTGGTTCTGATTCTGAGCTTCAACCTGGTCCTGATTCTGATCTTCAGTTCGGTCCTGATTCTGAGCTTCAGTCTGGTTCTGATTCTGAGCTTCAACCTGGTCCTGATTCTGAGCTTCAGTCCGGTCCTGATTCTTAACTTTAGTCCGGTCCTGATTCTGAGCTTCAGTCCGGTCCTGATTCTAAACTTGAGTCCGGTCCTGATTCTGAGCTTCTGCCCGGTCCTGATTCTGAGCTTCAATCTGGTCCTGATTCTGAGCTTTAGTCCGGTCCTGATTCTGAGCTTCAACCTGGTCCTGATTCTGATCTTCAGTCCGGTCCTGATTCTGAGCTTCAACCTGGTCCTGATTCAGAACTTGAGTTCGGTCCTGATTCTGAGCTTCTGCCCGGTCCTGATTCTAAACTTGAGTCCAGTCCCGATTCTGAGCTTCAGTCCGGTCCTGATTCTAAACTTGAGTCCGGTCCTGATTCTGATCTTCAACCTGGTCCTGATTCTGAGCTTCAGTCTGGTTCTGATTCTGAGCTTCAACCTGGTCCTGATTCTGAGCTTCAGTCCGGTCCTGATTCTTAACTTGAGTCCGGTCCTGATTCTGAGCTTCAGTCCGGTCCTGATTCTAAACTTGAGTCCGGTTCTGATTCTGAGCTTCTGCCCGGTCCTGATTCTGAGCTTCAACCTGGTCCTGATTCTGAGCTTTAGTCCGGTCCTGATTCTGAGCTTCAACCTGGTCCTGATTCTGATCTTCAGTCCGGTCCTGATTCTGAGCTTCAACCTGGTCCTGATTCAGAACTTGAGTTCAGTCCTGATTCTGAGCTTCAGTCTGGTTCTGATTCTGAGCTTCAACCTGGTCCTGATTCTGAGCTTCAGTCCGGTCCTGATTCTAAACTTGTGAGTCCGGTCCTGATTCTGAGCTTCTGCCCGGTCCTGATTCTGAGCTTGAGTCTGGTTCTGATTCTGAGCTTCTGCCTGGTCCTGATTCTGGGCTTCAGTCTGTTTCTGATTCTGAGCTTCAACCTGGTCCTGATTCTGAGCTTCAGTCTGGTTCTGATTCTGAGCTTCAGTTCGGTCCTGATTCAGAGCTTGAGTCCGGTCCTGGTTCTGAACTTCAACCCGGTCCTGATTCTAAACTTGAGTCAGGTCCTGATTCTGAGCTTCTGCCCGGTCCTGAGTTTGATCTTCAGTCCGGTCCTGATTCTGAGCTTCTGCTCGGTCCTGATTTTGAGTTTCAACCTGGTCCTGATTCTGATCTTCAGTCCGGTCCTGATTCTGAGCTTCAGTCTGGTTCTGATTCTGAGCTTCTGCCCGGTCCTGATTCTGAGTTTCAACCTGGTCCTGATTCTGATCTTCAGTCCGGTCCTGATTCTGAGCTTCAGTCTGGTTCTGATTCTGAGCTTCAGTCCGGTCCTGATTCTGAGTTTCAACCTGGTCCTGATTCTGATCTTCAGTCCGGTCCTGATTCGGAGCTTCAGTCTGGTTCTGATTCTGAGCTTCAACCTGGTCCTGATTCAGAACTTGAGTTCGGTCCTGATTCTGAGCTTCAGTCTGGTTCTGATTCTGAGCTTCAGTCTGGTTCTGATTCTGAGCTTCAGTCCGGTCCTGATTCTAAACTTGAGTCCGGTCCTGATTCTGAGCTTCAGTCTGGTTCTGATTCTGAGCTTCAGTCTGGTTCTGATTCTGAGCTTCAGTCCGGTCCTGATTCTAAACTTCAGTCCGGTCCTGATTCTGAGCTTCAGTCTGGTTCTGATTCTGAGCTTCAACCTGGTCTTGATTCTGAGCTTCTGCCCGGTCCTGATTCTAAACTTGAGTCCGGTCCTGATTCTGAGCTTCAGTCCGGTCCTGATTCTAAACTTGAGTCCGGTCCTGATTCTGAGCTTCTGCCCGGTCCTGATTCTGAGCTTCAACCTGGTCCTGATTCTGAGCTTCAGTCTGGTTCTGATTCTGAGCTTCAACCTGGTCCTGATTCTGATCTTCAGTTCGGTCCTGATTCTGAGCTTCAGTCTGGTTCTGATTCTGAGCTTCAACCTGGTCCTGATTCTGAGCTTCAGTCCGGTCCTGATTCTTAACTTGAGTCCGGTCCTGATTCTGAGCTTCAGTCCGGTCCTGATTCTAAACTTGAGTCCGGTCCTGATTCTGAGCTTCTGCCCGGTCCTGATTCTGAGCTTCAACCTGGTCCTGATTCTGAGCTTTAGTCCGGTCCTGATTCTGAGCTTCAACCTGGTCCTGATTCTGATCTTCAGTCCGGTCCTGATTCTGAGCTTCAACCTGGTCCTGATTCAGAACTTGAGTTCGGTCCTGATTCTGAGCTTCAGTCTGGTTCTGATTCTGAGCTTCAACCTGGTCCTGATTCTGAGCTTCAGTCCGGTCCTGATTCTAAACTTGTGAGTCCGGTCCTGATTCTGAGCTTCTGCCCGGTCCTGATTCTGGGCTTCAGTCTGGTTCTGATTCTGAGCTTCAACCTGGTCCTGATTCTGAGCTTCAGTCTGGTTCTGATTCTGAGCTTCTGCCCGGTTCTGATTCTGAGCTTCAGTCTGGTTCTGATTCTGAGCTTCAACGTGGTCCTGATTCTGAGCTTCAACGTGGTCCTGATTCTGAGCTTGAGTCTGGTTCTGATTCTGAGCTTCAACCTAGTCCTGATTCTGAGCTTGAGTCTGGTTCTGATTCTGAGCTTCTGCCTGGTCCTGATTCTGGGCTTCAGTCTGTTTCTGATTCTGAGCTTCAACCTGGTCCTGATTCTGGGCTTCAGTCTGGTTCTGATTCTGAGCTTCTGCCCGGTCCTGATTCTGAGCTTCAGTCTGGTTCTGATTCTGAGCTTCTGCCCGGTTCTGATTCTGAACTTCAGTCTGGTCCTGATTCAGAACTTGAGTTCGGTCCTGATTCTGAGCTTCAGTCTGGTTCTGATTCTGAGCTTCAACCTGGTCCTGATTCTGAGCTTCAGTCCGGTCCTGATTCTAAACTTGTGAGTCCGGTCCTGATTCTGAGCTTCTGCCCGGTCCTGATTCTGGGCTTCAGTCTGGTTCTGATTCTGAGCTTCAACCCGGTCCTGATTCTGAGCTTCAACGTGGTCCTGATTCTGAGCTTGAGTCTGGTTCTGATTCTGAGCTTCAACCTAGTCCTGATTCTGAGCTTGAGTCTGGTTCTGATTCTGAGCTTCAGTCTGTTTCTGATTCTGAGCTTCTGCCCGGTCCTGATTCTGAGCTTCAGTCTGGTTCTGATTCTGAGCTTCAGTTCGGTCCTGATTCTGAGCTTCTGCCCGGTCCTGATTCTGAGCTTCAGTCTGGTTCTGATTCTGAGCGTAGCCCGGTCCTGATTCAGAGCTTGAGTCTGTAGTAGCTTCTACCATACACACAAATGCCCTGGGACTTGATCACTGTTGGAAAAAAAGCTCTGGTGCTCCTGCTTCAGGAGCTAGAAGTGAGCCACTTAAGAGCTGAACTTCAGATGACAGGATTTGGAGTCTTACTTCCTGATATTTAGATATCACACCTCTGATTGGCTATCAAAACACGACTTGACTCTGTTTGCTCTGCACCGTTGATGTTTAATCTCCACAAATATCACAAGCCTGAAGGAGTTCTGCCATGTGATGGAGCTACTAATGATAATGTTTAGCTTCTACTAGCTGAGACATACCCTGCTGTTTCTTGGATGCTAAACCAACAACAGCCTCCCTGTCAGGAATCAAATGGGTGAGTCCATGAATGCTAATTTTCAGTGACGTAGATCTGACAGGATTTTCCGAACCAACCGTTTCCCCATCTGTTTTCTATCAGCGAGTAAAGCAGGAGATAGGGTATTTTCACATTTAAACTTCATGTTAAACTCAAAGTAGTCGTCGTCGTCGTCTTCCTCCGCTTATCCGGGTCCGGGTCGCGGGGGCAGTATCCCAATTAGGGAGCTCCAGGCCGTCCTCTCCCCGGCCTTGTCCACCAGCTCCTCCGGCAGGACCCCAAGGCGTTCCCGGACCAGATTGGAGATGTAACCTCTCCAACGTGTCCTGGGTCGACCCGGGGGCCTTCTGCCGGCAGGACATGCCCGAAACACCTCCCCGGGGAGGCGTCCAGGAGGCATCCTGACCAGATGCCCAAACCACGTCAACTGGCTCCTTTCGATCCGGAGGAGCAGCGGTTCTACTCCGAGTCCCTCCCGAATGTCCGAGCTCCTCACCCTATCTCTAAGGCTGAGCCCGGCCACCCTACGGAGGAAACTCATTTCGGCCGCTTGTATCCGCGATCTCGTTCTTTCGGTCATTACCCAAAGCTCATGACCATAGGTGAGGATTGGGACGTAGATCGACCGGTAAATCGAGAGCCTGGCTTTCTGGCTCAGCTCCCTCTTCCCCACGACAGATCGGCTCAGCGTCCGCATCACTGCAGACGCCGAACCAATCCGCCTGTCAATCTCCCGATCACTCCTACCCTCACTCGTGAACAAGACCCCGAGATACTTAAACTCCTCCACTTGAGGTAGGACCTCTCCCCTGACCCGGAGGTGGCAAGCTCAAAGTAACCAATCATATTTATAAAATAACAGCGTAAATGGTTTCTCAGTGAACTTGCTCTTTAAGATATTATGTTTTTATGCTTGGTTGACAGTGTCCATTGAGTCCGGTGTTTAACAGTTTTCCGTGACCCTCGATTGTGTGACTCTAGGGAGGAGCCTGAAGGAACAAGGTTGGACCTTTTTGGTGCTTTTTGTTTAAATCAAGTTTGCTTGAACACCTTTTTTCTAAATCCCACATCCACCTTTCAGTATACTTTTAAACAAAGGTTTTAACAAATCACCAGACCACAGGTCACTTAAATGGTCAATTTATTTATTCTGCTTTTCACTGAATTGTGCTTATTTATTAAAAAAAAACTTGCAAGGGAAAATATGTAAAATAAGTTGTTAATGTAGATGATCTTTTGCTGATAAATAGAGACCGACCGATATATTCAATATTTTCTATATTGACCATAAGCCAAAATTATTTTTAAAAGCTGATAAAAAATATAATAAAAAGTAGGCACTGTGTGGCCAACTTCCGCCACTACTATACTGAAGAAAGGACGTGAAGGACCCCAACACACGCTAAAAATAGCAGTTTTTACACGACACGTCAGACTTTTTTGTCTTGTTTTGCCTGTTGTCCTTCGGGAGTGCTGCAGGAGGACACACATGGATTTATGGGGGCTGGATGAGGAAAACGAAATAAAGTAAATCTGTGTTTTGTGATCAGTTTATTTTGACATGAACACGACAAACACGCCTTTTTGACAATCCTTGTCACTGTGTGTAAAAAAAAAAGTTTATAAATAAAACGAACAACGTGTGTTATTAGGGAAATAGCGTGTGAGCGGTGTTGATGCAGGATTGAGCGGTTCTGGTGCTTTTTGTGTTGCAGCCGCTCGCTGCACCGCTTCAACCCTCACGAGGGACGAGCAAAATATCAAACACGCCAGAAGTTCGTGCAAGCTCACAATTGCTGATAGGTAGCTGGTCACGTGGTGTTAATCGCCTCTCGTAACCCCCTGTACACTACACGACGCTCAGCGCAAAGCTCGCCCCGATCTTGTGGATTCTCGCACGAGTGGAAAATCAAAAAAGTGAAAAGGTCGCACAGTGTACGCCCGGCTTAAGTCGCATTTTGGAGGGAAATTTTATTATTTTTCTTACAAAATCTGAGACCAAGCATTTCACATTGCAAGACAAGTACCGGTAACAGTAACAGAATTAACAATGCAGGCGCAGCAGCGCGCCACGGTCTCCAGCAGAGGATGGAGGTGTTTGAAACCCTCCCAGGGGGGCAGGGGAGCTCATTCCTGGGTTGGAGCTGGCCCACGGCAGCGCGCCACAGGCTGCAGCAGGTGATGGTGGGGCAGAGGAGCTGAAACTTGGGCCGGATCCAGTGCGCAACAGCGCGCAACAGGCTCCAGCAGGTGATGGCTGTGCGTTTGTTATTCCCAGCGGGGCAGGGGAGCTCATTCCTGGTCCGGAGCCGGCCCACAGCAGCGCGGTATAGCCTACATAATTCGGTATGTAAGTCACTCCGGAGTATAAGTTGCAGGACCAGCCAGACTATGAAAAAAAGTGTGACTTATAGTCCGGAAAATACGGTACATATCGGCCTTAATAATCGGCTTTAGATTTCGGCCATCGGCAACAAAATTCTTTAAACATAAGTATCAGCATTGGCCGTAAGAAAACCATATCAGTCGACCTCTACTGCAAAACAACAGAGCTCAAAACACAAGTTTATACAAAGAAAAAAATGTTGTTTCTTTTTTTGTTAGATTTTGACACTAAAGTATTTCAGTCATGCTGACCAACATGAGATCTAACCTCTGTTTTGTCATTGGTAAACCCTTTAATAACCTCTGTAAACATCTGGAGAGTTCTGTGCTTCTCTTTGACAGACACGTCTCACACACACGCTGACTTCACTTTAATAAAAGCTGATGTCTGCGATGCATTTTCATGCATCTGGTGTCAATATTCTCAGTTCTTGTAGTCGGACCAATCAGAGGAGCTACCTCCAGCAGGGACCGGCTCCTTCCTGTTTGACCCCACTAGCGGGTTCAGCCAGGGGCGAACGGTTCAGGAGTTGGCACATTTCTCTGTGTTTGCTCCGAAGAGGGTTTGTCCGTCAGCAGCCTTCATGTTTTTATTCCAGACTTCTGTGTGTGTTTACATGCAGAGAAGTCGAGTCAAAGTTTATTCAGGCAGGAAATGGAAAAGGGCTTTCCTGCATCTGATAGGCTGCACAGGTAGCCAGTGGCCGGCCACACACACACGCACGCACACACACACACACACACACACACACACACACACACACACACACACACACACACACACACACACACACACACACACACACACACACACACACACACACACACACACTTAGGGTGTAATGCATCCACAGTTATGCGTCCCATCTGTCTGCAGGTGGCCATGGTGCCTCTCAGCAGCAGCCGTGAGGTTCTAATAGGCAGGCTGAATGGTTGCCCTGCTCGGCTCAGTGTGGTACCACCCAGCCATTCCTCCTCTGGATGTGTGTTAACGTCTGGTGCACCACCTGCTGAAGGCTAATGTGTGTTGCCTTTGTGCTCTGTTGGTTGTACATCTTCGTCGCATACAGTGTGCTGTTTACTTGGATAGAAAACAGTCTGGTGTGAAGGTGGTGCTTTAGTCGAGGATTAGGTTAAAAAGACAGACTTTTAAAAATGTTTTTGTACATTTTAAACAATCAGTTGCATTAAAACAACTAATATGTGATGTTAAAACTTTTGTTTTCTCCTGGGCCTTAAGGGATGCTATGAAGCCTGGTTTAGACTTTATTGTCAGTTCAGCAAAAGAAAAACACAATGTTGATGCGTCGATGCAAGCGTTCAGGGCCAGGCCCACAGAGGATGATGGAGACCTGTAAGTTCTTTAAAAGTAATGTTTACTCATCTCATCTCTAGTTGGGATGAATGCTTTGTAAGTCGTACTCTGGGTAAACTGCTCAGGTGCGTCTGTTTCAGGAACTAGAAGTGAGCTAGCTGACAGCTGAGCTTCAGTCAAGAAAAGCCTGCCAGGTTTTAAGCTTGCATTTGAAACGGGACAGATAAGAAGTTAGACGAAGGTCGTTGGGGAGTCTGTTCCAGAGTGCAGGAGCCACCAGTGAATAGGCGCGGTCACCCCAGTGCTTGTATCTAGACCAGAAGAGAAGTTTGCCTGTTGACCTAGGTGCCTGCGATTGCTGGCATAGGGACAAGGAGGTAGGAAGGATCTAAGCCGTGGATAATCTTCAACGTGAACAGAATGTTGGAATTGTATGCGGAAAAACACAAGGTACTGAGTTTTTCATGCAGGCTAAACATGAACATAGTCTCCTACACCAGTGGTTCCTAACCTGGGGGTCCCGACCCCCACAAGGGGGCGCCAAAGCCTCTCAGTGTCGCCCGGACCTCTCCACTTTAAGGGGTTAAAACTTCATTTATTACTTGTTTATAGCCTACATTTTGCTCACATTTTTTTTCATGAGTGAAAAGTTTACTGATATTAAGACGGGAAATAATTAGTTCAGAAAAAGTAACACACTTTTAAGAACATTTTGCTCAGCTCACTGTTTTATTTTCAAGTGTCAAAAGTTCATTAAAGATAGGACTGGTTGATTAATCACAGCCTTTACAGTAAATAATCTAGTATAAACAGTAATATACACATTTAAGTACATTTTGTTCAGTGTACTTTATTATGTGTCAAATGTTTATTGAAAGGAATGATTGATTTATCAGTGTTTACAAGAAACCATGTGTTCAGAAAAGTAATACAAACTGTCAAGCACATTATGCTCTGTTTGGTTTTGTTAATGACTTTGTTCTGTACTGGAGCCTACTATTACTGTTATCTATTGAATCAAAGCACATTAAAATGTGCTTGAACAATTTGATCATTTTTTAATAATGTTTGTACTGGAAGAGAGAATGGGAGGGAGTCGTCAAACATTTTACTGGTAAAAAACGGGGTCCCTTGGGAAAAAGGTTGGGAACCACTGTGCTACACCTATCTCCTGCATTAGCTTCAGACAGAAAATAAACAGACATTTGAAAAGCCTGACAGATCTTCAGCACACTGGCATTTAACATTCATGGAGTCATCCATCTTGACTCACGATTGTGTTATTGGTGTAGATAAAACATCAACGTTGCAAAGCAAACAGTCAGTGATAGAGTTAAGTTGATGCTAGCCAGTCAGAGGAGAGATGTCCAAATACCAGGGAAGAAGACTGCTGATCCTTTGGCTGAATTCTCTGAACTGAAACAGACGCACCAGAGTTTTTCCCTCAGAGTACGACTTACACGGCACTTGTTTCTACTAGAGACCACTGCAAATGTTAAAAATAGGAATGAAGGACCTCGTTAAAGTCTGTAACACACTCCTAGTTTCATACAGGGCTGGCAGATCAAATTATATATTTTTCAATTTACAAGAGAGTCCTCTGCTTGATGTCTCACCAAAGAGCAGAACATGGTGACAGCTTCTTCTGTGGCAGCCTTAAACTGTGGGATGAACATCCTTGCATTAGATCTGCTAAAATCTTAAATCATTTTTCAAATATTTCTGAAAACATATTTTTACAAGTTGGCTTTTGTCCAAGTTTGAACATTTACCTGTTTTAAGTAGACGTAAGTGGTGTAATGACCTGCTTTCTTCTTCCCTACTCTTCTTTGTGAAGCAGCAGCTGCTGTAGTGAATATGATTTATAAATAAAGTTGACCTGGACCTCACTATCGTGAGAATTTGGGCGGCGCAGAACAAAAACCAGTGTCTCTCCCATAAAACCATGTTGCAAAGATGCAACATGCCTGACTTCCTCCACTCAAACTCTTCTCTCTCAGATGAAGTCCTCTAGAAGGTCAGAGCAGAAATGTTGGCTCCATCTGAACGGCAGCTCTGTCAGCATTGTGCATGTCTGCTGCGGAAGTTTGCACACATATAAAAAGTTGCTCTAACATCTCTCGAAGCCGAACAACTGTCAGAACTCCAACACTGAAAATCTCCTCATTCCAATTAACTTTGGTGATCTTCGTTCTGACTCACAGAGCTATCACAGGCAGCATCACTCCAAGCGTGTTACGTCCTCC
Organism: Nothobranchius furzeri; assembly: GCF_043380555.1. Taxonomy (NCBI): domain Eukaryota; kingdom Metazoa; phylum Chordata; class Actinopteri; order Cyprinodontiformes; family Nothobranchiidae; genus Nothobranchius; species Nothobranchius furzeri. Next base: position 25,050,254 of record NC_091751.1, on the reverse strand, counting down.
CCGCGGCTGCTCTAGATTCCAGAGTTACAAACTCGACAGAAGTCACACGGGGTGACTGTAGAGACAGATTAGATTAAACCAGCAGGGAATTCCGTGTAGGGATGAAGGTCCAGTAATTATGCCGGCTTGTTCCTGACATCAGTAATTGAGTTTACTCTGATGAAGTACGGAAGAATGTAATGTGATCAGCAGAGATGCTGCTCTCTGTGTGCAGACAGGTTGGGTTTGTGTGGAGGAACATCTACCTTGTCCATTCATCTCAGCTGATACAATCCAGAACTATTTCTGTTGTTTTTGACTGCTTTTACTTTCAGGGAAGACCCAAAAAGTAGGTTGCAATGACAAGGAAAAGGCAGAATGAGAGTGGGGATGTACAGCCGCTGGTCACGTTTATCTCTGGGTGCTGGAAACCAGGTGACCGCCTGACTTTTACCTCAGGTCAAATCTGGGGTCATTCCTCTGGTGCTTGAGAGCAGATCACCGTAGCTCAGTAACATCCTCAAATCTAAAGGTTCCTGTTTTTTTCTCCTACGTCCAACAATTAAAGTTGCTTTAATTCAAAGGTTAGAAACAATTCTGATTTCATCCATTGTGTGATTTCCTGAACAGCCTCTGTTGTAGATGTTGTTGCTTTTAAGCTTAATATATTACCTTTACTTGTGACCAATAAGCTGTGACACTCTATATAAATATAGAATATCAACCTGCTTGGTCTTTGGATGTTTAATCAGAAGATTCTAGGATTCTTTGCTTTTTCAGGGATCAAACACACTTCGTCTCAATTCAGACAGAGTCAGGTTTATAAAAGATAAGACATTTATTTTCTAAACAAATGGAAACATGAAAATTTAACCAAGACTACTGGTGATGGATGAATCTAAGAGGATGGGATGTACTGTATGGTGACAATGTGTGAAAGTGAGGTTACCAGAACCTTTGTATCTAGAAGAACTGAGTTCTGGGTGAAAAGAATTTGGCTTGCATTAAACTATGAAGTTGATTCGTATCAAAACCACATCAGACGCAATCTGTGTGTCTACCTCACCCTTTCTTTGGGGACCCTCTTCGCGGATCAGGAGGTCAGGGAGGTCGGATGACCGATGGGCACCGAGGTTTGGTAGATTAACCGCAGCACCGACTCTCCAGTCCAGAGATGCTTCCGAGTCACAACAGATAGATGAAATTGTTTGCGTCTAGAACAGCTGTTTCTGAAGAGCTGAAGGAACCGTTTTGCTGTGTCAGCTGTAGGCAGCGTGTAGCAGGGTTTTTGACAGCTTGTCAAAAATGCTCTGGGTTAAAGAGGGTCCGCTCCGGATGGCCTGTCCGTAGCTTTCTCCAGAACTGACGCACCGTCAAGTGAGCGCTGTTTTAATTTTCTCATATTATGATTTCTTGGCCAACCGGGACGTGCCATGTTAAGGGGGGTTAACAAGCAAACCTCAGAACATCACGCCTTCTTTCAGGTACAGGATGCTCTGATTTGTGGCTAAGAAAATATCTATGTGTCATGACGTTTAACTTAACTTTAATTTATCTCTAATGAACCTTGTGTCTGAGTTTAGATAATGATTCACTTGTCATTTCAAACTTCAGTAATTCAAGCACAGATTTATCAACCTTATGAATTTAAGCACAGATTAATCAAGACATTATTATTATTCATATAACATTTGTTCATTTCATTTCACGATTGATTAACTCATATGAGCTGAAAATAGTCACTTGATTCAGAGAGTGAGCAATCCTGCGGTGTTATCAAAACAAGGCTTTGTTTGGGAACACGGCCTGACATCTTGTTCCTCCTGAAATGTCAACAAGGCTGTGGTATCCTTCTGGGCTTGTTGGAAGTTAGGATGTAAAATCCACTTTAGAGAATGTTATTTATGTCGGTAGATGACCGGTGGCATGTAGGTCAATCTGTAGGTGAAAGTTGACCACTGCTGGACGTTACACTGTTCAGAGAAGTTGAGTCTACGTAAGCGGTGCCTGACCCTGATCCTGGAGAGCCGGTTTCCGGCATGTTTCAGTTGTTTCCCTGCTCTAACACAATGATCAGCAGCTCAGCAAGCTCTGCAGAAGCCTGTTAGTCTGTTGGTGTACATCCTTCAAGACTGCGCTGCTAACAGCTAATCTGCACCACACTTGGGACAATCCAGACTCATTTCTGGCATTGTTCCTTGATGGTGAATGAGCCACTGAGTCACCAGATGAGAGGTGTCTCACTCTATCTTTAAACATCTCCTCTAGACCCAGCTCTTCAGACAGCCTCTTATATCTTAAAGGGGCATTATGGAAGTCTGACAGCCAAAACATGTATAGAAATAATAAATTTCTTCTTCATACATTCTCCTGCAATGCCCTGGTCCTGTAGAATGAGCCCTGGCATTTTTACTGTGATTGCCTGTTTTTCTGTAAAATCACAGAAAAAGAGAGTTGAGCTGAGATGCTCGGGTCGAGCAGGCTGCTTCATGCACGTTCACACTCAGGCATTGCCCGTAGCATTTGCTATCAGTAGCTTTAGCAGCAGAGAGAGAAGCAGTGCCACTTTGTCGCTGTTCCTAATGCCTAGTGATGAACCTAGCTACATCTCTGAGGACCCTTAGCTACTTTCTTCTAGATATTTCCTGCAAATTAGCAACAAAATAGCCATTTTCCCTCCGAACCGTTCTTTGAATGTTGTTTTAGCTGTAATCAAGGATATAAATATTATATATGCAGGAGACCCGGGTTCAATTCTGGGTGAGAACACAGTTTTTTTTAGAGTTTCTTTTTCACATTAATGGTATTTTTTTTTTACACTAAGATACCCAAATTTTTATTTGAGACTCGCCGAACGGCATTGAATTCACAGATAAAAAAGATGTGGGTTCAACTTTCATTTTGGAACAATTTTTCAAGCAAGGGAAGGGAATGATCTGAGCATGCAGGAGGACTGACCCATCATAAACCTTTGTCGGCTGTGCTGAAGAGAAAGGTACAGAACCAAATTATTTAATTAATTAGTTGCACGTTCTCCTGTCCTCTGTCATCCGGGCCACACACACACACACACACACACACACACACACACACACACACACACACACACACACACACACACACACACAAGGGACTGTCCGCTCTCTGAGCTCTGTGAAGCTGACCCCCATCAGCTTCACAGAGCTTCGTCTAAGCTGTTATTTTCGTTCAGGAGTGTGCACGTACAGCATGCGCGCCTCGTGCACAAGCCTCCTATTGATAGCCTAGTGAACTAGACCAAATTCTTGCTTTGCAAAGAATGGTCTAGGCATGCTCCATTGGAACCTCAGCAGCTCCTACCAGGACTCTGGCTAGCCAATCACAGCTCTCTAGAGGGGTTTCAAACACATAAAGAGCTGTGATTGGTCCATAATGGTGGGCCAATTATAGTGCTCTATCTGCTTAGTGAACAAATCACAGAGCTTTATCCGCTTTGTGGGCCAATCAGGGCACTCTATATGCCTGGTGGGTGGGATGATGCAACAGAGTGAAACAAGAGTATGTCACATTCATTGTCCAGTGGAATGCGGAGATCATTTGAAAGACAACGGTAGAACCCGCCCCACAACCGAGAGCCGTCAATGGAGCGTGGCCAGACTAAATAATACATTTATTTAGTCTGGCTTGCCAGGCTATCCTATTGAAGCTGCCGTTAGGCTTTTGGCCAGAGGGGGAAATCGCGAGCATAAAAATTCTAAACTCCGTAAAGTCCCTTTAACACCTACTTCTCTTGTCACCCCGTCACCTCTGACTGGTGTTCTTCCCTCCAAGTAGTTTATTGTCACCCTCAAAGTTAACTGCATTGTTGCAGCCTCAATTATGTCAATTTGGATAAGCCTCTGGATAAACATAATCTGAGTGCAGCCAAGATTAAAGTGAGTTATATTACTGTACATGCTTATTTAGGCAAAAACATGATGGGATTGGTACTGAATCTGATCCTGAAAGGCATTCTATGAAACTTTTTCCTGTTTTATATCATTTTCTTGAGCCAGCATGTGCTAAAATTACCCTTTACAGCAGAGGTATTTAATCCTGGTCCTGGAGAGCCGGTGCCCAGCAGGTTTTAGTTTTAACCCTTCTTCAACACACCCGATTTCAATCAGCAGGTGATTAACAGGCTTCTGCAGAGCCTGATGAGCTGCTGCACAGGTGATTCAACCACTGAATCGAGTGCTGAAACAGAGAAACCACTAAAATGTGGTGGATACCGGCCCAGAAAGGAACACCCCGGCTTTACGGGGTTAATGAAATGTAACTCTGACCCCCACCACCTTTTGTGGCCAGAATATCGCATTTGCAACTTCAGAGTGGCGGTCCGGTCCCTATTGGACTTAAGTGGAGCTGACATACCAGGCAATGCAGTCTGGTTCCTGCATGTTTTAGATAATTAACACAGCTGATTTATTTGATTTAGTGGTGAATCACTCCTGTAGAAACTAATGAAGGCTGAGGAGACATTTCAGCTCTTGGATTAAGGTGCTAAAAAGGCGAACGCACAACAAGGAGATATGTTTCTCTTCTGGTTTCACTAATGGAACACAAGGGGGTGCTAAAAGCAAGCCAAAACTGCCTAGTTGCCCGTTAAAAACTCTAACTTAAAATCTGCAATAGGTCTTTTCAAACGAGTGCATTTACGAGTAAGTTGAAAACAACAAAAGCTATTTCAGATTGAGAAGGAGAATTGTGGTCGTTGTGCTGGTCGTGGAGCCATGGACTGGTTTTTAACCCTTGCTAGGCTGCTTGAGGGGGCATGGGAGTTAGCCCAACTGGAGAGGGTTGTTTGACTCCACCAGGGCTGCTGTTTGTCACCAATTCTGTTCTTTGCTCTCTATGGACAGAACCTCTAGTGGCAGCCGTGGGATGGAGGGTGTCTAGTTTGGTGGCAGGAGGATCTTGTGGAAGCTGTGGTCCTCTCAGCTCCATTTTAAGACTGACATTCAATGCTTGCTGGGGAGGTTTGTAAGCCTAGTGTGATGTGCCTGGGATGAAAATCAGCACCTCCAAATCCATAACCATGGTACACGACCAGAAAAGGGTGGGTTATCAACTCCAGTCAAGGCAGAGGTCCCACCTCAAGCTGAGGTGTTTAAACATCTTACGGTGTAGAGATGGGCGGTAGGAGCTCGAGATCAGCAGTTAGATCAGGGCGGCTACTGCAGCGATGTGGACGCTAACCAATCTGTTGTGGTGAAAAATCTCACATTACAGGGCCATCTTCATCCCAATCACCTATGGTCATGAGCTGTTGGTAATGACTAAAATAACCAAAAGAGAACTAACCTGTTTTGCTTTTTTCCCTGCAGCCATTGAAACACAGAGTACCAGTTCTGAGGAGCTGGTCCCCAGTCCGCCATCCCCGCCTCCCCCACCCAGAGTCTACAAGCCCTGCTTTGTCTGCCAGGACAAGTCATCTGGTTACCACTATGGAGTCAGTGCATGCGAGGGCTGCAAGGTAGGTCTTCCCATCTTCACCATGCAAACTGATATGTGATATATATCATATGTTACAACTAAGATATATAATATATATATAGTCACGGCCAGAACTTGGAAGACCCGTGATGACACCAAACACAGTAAAAGTTTCATAAAAAGTCTTAATTGATGTGTCGTTACCAGAGGAGGGAGAGGCAGGAGACAGAGTCGGAGAGGAGGCGTGAGTCAAAACCAGATCGGGACAAGCAGGTACAGGGAGCAGGCTGGAGACGTGGTAGAAGACAGGCGAGGGTTGTGGTGGCAGGCAGAGTTCTAGGCAGGGGTCAGGCGAAATAACATGGTCCAGAAGCTGTGAAGGCAAGGTTCAAGGCTGGAAGATCTACTAACAAAAAGTGTTCAATAATCTGGCAGGGGACTGGTGGCTGGCTGAGCAATATAAAGTAGGGGGAGCAGGTGTGCGTAATGAGCTGATGACAGGGACAGGTGAGATGAATGAAGAGGCTGAGGGCCTGATGAGGAGGCAGCAGAGGAAGAGGAGGGTGAAAGACTGGGAGTCATGACAGACCCCCCCCCCCACCACCACCCCCACCACCCCCCACCACCCCCAACACCCACCCCACCCCACCCCCAGGGCGGATTCCAGACGCCCACAGGAAACCAGAGCTGGGCGGGAGGATGGGGACCAGGAGGGGGGGCCAGAGGAGTCAGAGAGACCTGGGATGGGGGACCAGAGATGGAGACGTAGGAGCCGGCAGGGTCTCGGGAGTCGGGGAACCCAGCAGAAACTGGAGGGCCCTTGGGGGTCGGTGACGAAGGACCAGGAACTGGGACCAGGGGAGTCTTGGGGGCCGGTGACGATGAGCAAGGACCGGACCGGCGGTGATTGCTGCCGATGACTGGCCTGGAGTCAGAGGGGACGGAGACACACGAGGCTGTGGGGACGTGGACTCTGAAGACTGAGGAGGGGACGATGGAGGCTGAGGAGGAGGATGTGACGGGAACTCTGAAGGCGTGGACTCTGCAGCAGCAGGCGTGGACGAAGGCATCCGACGTGGCGCTGATGGAACTGGAGGCGGAGCCGCTAGTCGAGGATGCGGTGCGACCTCTGGAACCACAGCTAGAACTGGCTGAGGAGCGTTCTCTGGGACCACCACCAGAACTGGATGTGGAGCAGCCTCTGGAACCGCCGCGGGACCAGTATGCGGAGCATCCTCTGGGACCACCACCGAAACTGGACGCGGAGCGTCCCCTGGGACCACCACCGGAACGGGATGCGGAGCGTCCTCTGGAACCACCGCTGGACGAGGATGTGGCGCATCTTCCGGGACCACCGCTGGGCCTGGATGCGATGCGACCCCTGGGACCACCGCTGGACCTGGACAGACGGAGCCTCCCGGACATACGGAGGTGGAACCCCCGCTGTACATGGATGCGATGCGCCCCTGGGACCACCATTGGACGTGGTTGCGGTGCAACCCCTGGGACCACCGCTGGACCTAGACAGGCGGAGCCTCTTGGAAAGGCGAAAGTAGGAGCCCCGCTGAGCGTGGACGCGGTGCGACCCCTGGGATCACCGCAGGACGTGGCATGAAGGAAGCGACTTGAGGCTTGAGCGGCGTGACTGCTAAACCTTGGATCTGTGAAGGCAGTGAATTAGTAGAGGGTCTCCGGGGCTGCCACCGTTGCGTTGTCAGGAACCCGCTGCACAAGACGGTCGCAGCAGGCCTGGGCGGAGGGGTGGAACCTCTGCGCGGCAGTGGCCTGATTGCCAGACGCGTTCCCCAGAACGGTGACTCCTGTTCCTTTTCCAGCTCAATAAACTCAAGGAGCGTGAGATACTCCATGACTGGTCAGAATAAATGTTGGCTAAACTCCTATGCAAGTACTGTGTTGGCGACGGGTCTGTTTTGGGCCAGATTATTCTGTCATGGCCAGAACTTGGAAGACCCGTGATGACACCAAACACAGTAAAAGTTTCATAAAAAGTCTTTATTGATGTGTCGTTACCAGAGGAGGGCGAGGCAGGAGACAGAGTTGGTGAGGAGGTGTGGGTCAAAACCAGATCGGGACAAGCAGGTACAGGGAGCAGGCTGGAGACGTGGTAGAAGACAGGCGAGGGTCGTGGTGGCAGGCAGAGTTCTAGGCAGGGGTCAGGCGAAATAACGAGGTCCAGAGGCTGTGAAGGCAAGGTTTAAGGCTGGAAGATCTACTAACAAAAAGTGTTCAATAATCTGGCAGGAGACTGGTGGCTGGCTGGTGAATATATAGCAGGGGGAGCAGGTGTGTGTAATGAGCTGATGACAGAGATAGATAGACAGATAGATAGATAGATAGATAGATAGATAGATAGATAGATAGATAGATAGATAGATAGATAGATAGATAGATAGATAGATAGATAGATAGATAGATCATCATCACTGTATATATTTTAAATAAATTTTATAATACATTTTATTTAAAAGCACCTTTCGGGACACCCAAGGTCACTTGACAGGAAAAATACATTAAATCAAAAATAAAACCCAATGAAGAAAATTACATAGAAAAAAATTATTAAAAATAAAAACCAATTCAAATAAAATCAGAGGTCATAGGCAGATTTGAAAAGGTGTGTCTTCAGTCTGGATTTGAAGAGGGTGAAACAGTCAATATTTCTGATGTCTGGGGGGAGTGAGTTCCAGAGACGGGGAGCAGAGCGGCTGAAAGCTGTGCTCCCCATGGTAGTGAGACGGGCAGAAGGAACAGCAAGATGGAGGGAGGAAGATAATCTGAGGGAAAGGGAGGGGGTGGTAATATTTATAAGATCTGAAATATATGGAAGAGAGAGGTTGTGGATGGCTTTGATGGAGGAGAATTTTGAAGATGAACCTGAATTTAACTGGAAGCCAGTGAAGCTGCTGGAGAACCTGGGTGATGTGGTGAAAGGAAGGAGTTCTGGTGATAATACGGGCTGCTGAGTTCTGGACCAGTTGAAGTATATATATACATATATATATATATATATATATATATATATATATATATATATATATATATATATATATATATATATATATATATATATATATATGTATATATATATATATATATATATATATATATATATATATATATGTATATATATATATATATATATATATGTATATATATTTAATGTAATGATACATTTTATTTAAAATACCGTAAATCCTCTAATACAGGCCCGGGCCTGTATTTGACTCAAGCTCATCAAGCTCCAGGCCTTTTTTGGAAGAAGGACCAGAATTAGAGGCAGGCCTCAATTTCTATTGGAGCAAAATGAACTAATGGTTCGCTGGAGTTTTTGACAATTAAAATTGCGCCCACATTTTCAAAGTTAAACACATTTCTTTTAACAACGGTAGTTTCTGCTTCAGCCCTCTCCCCCCTCCTCCTGCGCAGCGGCCGCAAACTCACTGATGCGCCTGCAGCCTCTCGGAGTTCCTGCTGCTCTAAACATTAAAATAATTATTTCATTTTCTGTTCCTCACTTCTGATTACCTTCAATGGTGTCTGTTTGTTGCAACCACCAGGTACAAAAACTAACTTGTTTTTATTTGACTATTTTTCTGTCCTACCTGTTTATTATCTTCCTGCATCTCCTCTCAATCCTAAAGAAAAACTGCTACCTGGGTTCATATATATTCACCTCATGAGTTACCTTTGAACTGCAGTTCTAAAAGATCTACAGACCGCAATAACAGCGGAGTGCTCGCTGCTCGCCGGCCACATCAGTGAGGTGTGTCACCGGAGGACAAAACAGATTATGTGCTACACTCCACAGCAGCGAAAAGCATCAGGCACAAATAAAAGACAGAAATCATAAAAGGAAATGAGCCGACATGAACGATCGCGTGTTTAATTAATTTTTGAGGTGGCGACACCTGATTTGATAATGTTACTGTGGCCGTGCTCAGGACGCAGATGTCTGGAGCGCGTAAACAATCAGAGCTTTGCATGCACAAGCTGGTTAAGGTTAGGATGGGGGTGAGGGGAAGGTTAAATTGCAAGAGGGTAAACGTCACAATTTTGTTAAATGTCCGTTTTACCGCGGGTGTCAGTACCGACGCTCTGGCACAGCGCGTTGCCTCCCGACGCGCAGGAGCTCCTCACCTTCTGACAACAGGCTGCTGTCTTTTCCAAGGACTGCATCTTGCCGGTCATTATCACGTGACAGCGACTAGTCGACGACAGGCAAAAAAAGTCACTATAGAGCGGTGAAGTCGACTAGTGACTAGTTCATACAACCCCTGCTACTGCTCCCCAGAGTGTTCTGCAGCATAATCAGCACGTTCTCTTTGAACTTGATATCAAATTTTCGCCTCCTCTTCGTCTCCGCACGGTTAAAGTTACCCTCGCGGTCTATCACTGGCAAATCAAAAGTGAGACGGATGACACAACCGCCCCCCTGTGGTACTTGCTTGTTACCACATTCCACCCGGCCACAATAAAATACCGGCCATTATTCACCTCCGCCGACTCCGACACCGGCCAAAATATGATACCCGGTCGTTAACTGAATACAGGCTAATATTAGAGGATTTACGGTATATACATTGATGATGATGATGTGTGTACAAATAAATAAATATATATATATATATATATATGTATATATATATATATATATATATATATATATATATATATATATATATATATATATATATATATATATATATATATATATATATACATTGATGATGATCATATAAACTTTAGATCATTATGAACCAAATTCCCCTTTGGCAGAGGAATTAAGTGTCTACTCAATTACTGGAGGGTTGCAGGTTCAAGTCCCACTTGTTGCAGTCGTTGTGTTCTTGGACACTGAACTCGCCTTCCCTCCTGGTGGTAGTCGTAGGGACTGGTGGTGCACTATATACATACATACATACATATATATATATATATATATATATATATATATATATATATGTATATTTGTGTGTATATATATATATATATATGTGTGTATATATATATATATATATATACACACATATATATATATATATATATATATACACATATATATATATATGTGTATATATATATATACATATACATATATATACATATATGAATGATGGATCCCATGTGAATTATAAACAATACACACACATTTAAGATCTTTATCAAATAATCTTTAATTGACTAGTTATAAGTGTAAGTTACTAAATATAAATTTTCATTATAGAGTTTGTTGCGTGAATTCTTGACTTGTGCAAAAAAATCAGTTGGAGGGGGGAAGCTGACTGGTGAGATCATCTCTCATGTGACAGCTCCTCTGCTCAGACTGTTCTCTCTCTCTCTCTCTCTCTCTCTCTCTCTCTCTCTCTCTCTCTCTCTCTCTCTTCTCAGAAATATCTTTAAAATATTTCTGCTCTGCCAGCACTTATCCTTCTTTCAGCAGTCGTTGCTTGACTACTGCTCACATATGTACACAGAGACACGGATTTCACATTTAGTATAGATCTGTTAAAGAATAACAACAACCCACAATGGTCACTGAAATAATGATGTACACAAATGAACTAAAAAACTGCTAATCAAATAGGAATTTTTCAAACTGTGGTTAAACAGAACAATTTTAATAAACAAACTAATAAAACTTGTCTTTGCTAAATCTATTGTTGTTCTATCAAAGATACACACAGGGATCTGTGCAACTCGGGCCTGTCCTGTAGTCAGCAGCACTGGACTTTTCAGTCTGGTCATCAAGTCAGTTTAAAGTTGTGATTCTTAATTAAAATTACTTAGAAAAATTATCAAAATATTGTTGCACAAGAACTCCACTTCCTTGTTTCTGAAAAAAAAAACCCTGGTAAGTGAAACAGTGGAATGCCAGGAATCCCTCAGACCCTTTGGCCCAGCAGGAGGTGGTGATCAGCTCTCTCAGCAGGTTCTGGGTCAAACTGAGCTCCTCTACAGGCTCTAGTGCTCCAGTAGGAGCCACCATGGGTTCTGACCTCCCAGCTCTGACCTTGACTCATGAAGAAGTACACAAGAGCTCAGAGCAGGATGCAAACAACACAGCAACAAAGCTCAGCTTCCTCTCTTAAGTGACAGATCATTACACGAGGAGCTGACATGGCTGATGGGTCATCCACCTGATGGCAGATGGTGAATAAAGTCAAATCTGTGTTTCTGACAAACAATCATTCTATTCCACTCAGCCTCTCCAGCTGCACAGCACTGATGTAAAAATAGCTCAAATCTGCTGAATGCTTTTGACATTAGTGCCCATCTGACCCCAGAAGATTAGACAGCAGATTATGTTTTTATTCATTTTGGCGTTGCATTTCTACATCTATGACAAGATGATTGTTTCTTTGCAGAGCAGGAGCCGAGCGGTTTGTTTTGGACAGATGCACTCAAGCATGCAGTCCAGCTGCAGGCTGTTAAACAACGAGAGGAAGCTTTCTCTCCTCAGTGGATGTGCCAATTAGGGCCAAAAATAGACTCAAAGACAGATAATGTGCACTTCATGAGCGTGCACGTGAAGAAGCGCTTATTGAAAAAAGCCATGTGTTAAAACATTTGATTTTCCTAAAACATCTGCAGCTTTTTTTTTAGCTAATTTAACTTCTATTTACTTTAAATCAGTTTTTCCACATTCATGTCTGCAGTCATCCGCATGTTTGCTTGTGTTTTAATAATGTTCACCGTTTCTGTCAAACCTAATCACACATCTGTTCTAGTGTTTTCCAAAAGCTTGGAATGTTTGGCATTTCGTGTGTGTGTGTGTGTGTGTGTGTGTGTGTGTGTGTGTGTGTGTGTGTGTGTGTGTGTGTGTGTGTGTGGTCTTCTTTGTGTTTCACATCGAAGTTAAACCCCAGACAGTGTTCATTCAGCTGTTTGACTTTGGATAAAAGCAGGAAATCACAGCCCAGAAGCTAAAATGAATATGAAGGAAGACCCAGGGCACGAGTTTGTCTTGGTAAACGGAATGTTTTTCCTCAAAAACTCTGCTCTAACAGCCAACGCCAGCACTTTTTACATTCTTACTTTGATTTACTGTTGTTCCACATCAGTTTGTGCAATCAGACAAATAATTAAAAGATTTTAAAAGAAGAGAAGTTGCCCTTTCAAAGCACATAGTGTTGCAGTAAATAACTTTCTGGTGCTGCAGGTGAATCCGACTTTCCCTCTCACCCTCATAGCTGCAGTGACACAGAAAATGAGCAAAGGAGACTAAATGACCACAGCTGTAAATATTATTGACTGTAGCAGAGCCGCAAATGAAGTAAAGAATCTTTTTTCCAAGCTTTATTCGATCCTGCGTCACATGTAGCAATATCAAGCATCCATCTTAACTCTCCCACACTCCACTTCTTCTCTCCTACCTGTGTTATCTTTTCCTATACTGCCCCCTAGTGGCAGGCACCACTCCATCAGCTTAAGCATCGGGCTTCTGCAAACCTCCAACTGGCCGTAACGCTTTTTAAACCTGTAGGAAAACCCAGGATGTGTAAAATAGTTCACACAACAGATCCTAGAGCCCCCTTCAGACAGGCCATGAAAACCGGAAATGTTCCGGACTCTGTCCGTAAGACCTTTGTGTCTGAATACAAACATCCGGATAACGTTTTCCGTAATTTAACCGGACGAAGCCCCTAGTAACAGGTCCGGACTTGTTACGGACAAGGTGGCTGCTTCAGACTGGTGAGGTCGAGTTCCAGACAGGGAGGGGGGGGAGGAGGAGGGGACCGGGGGACGCTGTGCGCACCTAGATAGCTCGCTCCTGTAGCATGCGGCAGCTCGCCTCCTACGGTACTGTATAGACGCGCAACGGAGCGCTTCACACCGCTTCACACCGCTTCACACCGCTTCAGTGATTCCTTTAACCATTGAGCTTCATCATCCAGGTCTCTTATGCATCTTCGTGTGCGCAGAATTATGCTTAACATAAGTCTGATCCCCCCCCCCCCCCCCCCCCCCCCCCCGACATCTGGAACTCTTCCCTGCTGTGTGAAGGCAGCCGAAAGGACAAGTTCCGGTACAAAAGTGGTGTGTCTGAAAACACAGTTCCCGTTAAAAACCGGATTGAATTGTCCACACATATTCCAGAATGTCTATCTGAAAAGGGCTTAGGTCAGTCAGTGACAAAGCCTCTCTTTTCTCAGGAAAATACCACTGTGTAGTCCACCCGTGTCTCAGGGAAGGCATTTTTAACCACGTGGGACAATGTCCTTGCTTGCAGTAGATTTGTTTCTGTTTAACGGAGGGTTTTGTAGAGATCTCTGATGTTTACACATATTTTTATTGCTGCAATATTCGGTTGAAATAATTTGAAAGAGAACCATCAATGTGATTTTTGGCTAAATGCAAACAATTTTTTACCACGAGGTTTAGACGGTCACTCTTTGCAGACAACTATAATAGACCAACATAACTGATCAGAAAATTCTCTGAAAGTCTACCATGCAGGTCTACCATTGGCCTGAACAGTTTTGTATTATGCCAATCCAAGCACCCTATGTCAGGTTTTAGCGGCTGAGCTGAAGCGTAGCGGAGATTGTTTGTGGCGTAACTGTGTGACCCAGACGCTGAGTGGCTAGCGTTGGGTTAGACAGAACACGCAGCTTTATTCTGGGAATGGCAACGCAGCGCTCGGAGAGATCAGAGACTGAGCAGCAGTTCCGGAAGGATAAGGAAGCTGACTTACTTGCAGTAGACAGCGTGGGAAGATCTTTCCCCTGGGTTGAGTGCTGGTAAGCCGGAGAACTTGATTCAATGTCTGGTAGGAACGATGACTGAGTGATGAATGAGTGGCGGTGCTTCCGTAAATAGTGTCAGCGTGATGACGTTGGCAAGCCACGTTGGTGGCAGGAATGCTGGGAAGTGTAGTTAGCAGGAGGAGTTCGTGACACTCTATCAGTTTGGCGGGCCAATCCCAGCGCTCCATCGGTTAGATGTTGTGACAGAGCAAAACTACAAAGGTGGCGGCTCATTTGAAATGGCTTTGGCATCAACTTTAGACTGTTAAGTACCTCTATCTGCTCTTGACTCAAAGAAAAGCCCAAGACTAAAGTCCTTTAAAAAAAGGATGTATTCGTGTCCTCTTCAACAGCGTATGCTGGACTGCCCTGTTGACTGACAGCTGTAGCGGTGAGTACGTCATGATGTTCGCTTTCCAATCGAATGCAGAGACAGTTTGAAAGACCGCAGATCCCGCCCTGTGACTGAGAGCCATCTATGAGTCATGGGCAGACTATATATTTACATATATAGCATGGCTTGCCAGGCCAGTCAAGATGTGGATAGATACTCAAAAATCAATTTTGCTGTGTGGCAATACTGGTTATCTCCTCTGATCTACTTTGATTCCTCAGCTAAATCACTAATGCGTTACTTTCGTATTCCAGCCAGGCTAATTTAGTGGGCTGCCAAGCTTCAGCTGATCTGTTTTGTTGGACAGAACTGATTTGAATTGTTAAACCGGGCCTAGCATATGGACCTCCAGAAGCACATGCATATGCAGCAGATGATAGAGTCCTCTGTGATGATCCAAAGTCAAAGCAGCCTCACATTCGGTCATCATCAAGCAAGGGAGTTTCTCTATGAACTCCACTGTTGACGAATCAGATGTAGCAGGTAGGATCCAACAACCAACAGAAAAAGTAATCAAACACCAAAAATCTTAGCTGCACTCATCTGTAGCTGTTTCAATGTAGGGTGAAACACAATACCACTATTGTTGCACAATAACATCAATGCTATGTGTTCAATATTTGTGCAATTCCAGATGTACATTATTATGTCTGTGTCCCTCATGTTGCATATTTCTGAAATGATTGACAATACTGATATTATTGAGCGGGGAACCTCTCTCACCAGCGGTGTTCTGTTGCTAAATCCACGGAATGAAGGTGCAGAAATGTGGCGGTTTAGTGAGACCGGCAACCAGATGGTCCATTGGTTGTTAGAACGCATTTAACCCTTTGATGTATGAATTAAGAAATCTTCAACCATGATTTTTTAAACAATTTTTTCATTCATCTTTAGGTGTGAATGAAACAATTTCATATTTACATTTTTTTTGTAACATTTAATTTACACATAGTTTATTACATGTCCACCTCAGTGGACAGCATGCATTCTGAGCATGACATATGTTGGCTTGACTTACTGAAGTTCAAATGGAGGGGCTCAAATGCAATAAAGTCTTCAACAGCTGTGCTTAATAGCAAAAATAAATAAATAACAATTTTGAGCACCTGTCCACTGTAGTGACCATTATGCATCAAAGGGTTAAGAGGCAGGACAAAAATGTTTTAAGCTTATTTATTTTCCAAATTTGCCATTGCAGCTTTAAATCGTGATGTATTAAGTTCCAACCACAGCTGGAGATCATGTGTCTGACAACACCCACACCTGTGTGTGTAAATAAGGGAAATAAGGGCAATACAGACACCCCCTGGACTACTGGTGTCAGAACACACACACACACACACACACACACACACACACAGACCACCGTGAAATCCTCAGTGTCTATGTTGAACTTAAAATTTGAAGTGGACATCATCACCAAGGGTGAGGCTGACTGAACTGATTCTCCTTTCCAGGTGCCACCGAGTGGACTGGGCTCAGCCTTAGAAATAAGGGAAAGGACTTGGATTTTGAGGAGAGACTCAGAGTATAGCTGCTAGTCCTCAAAAAGATGATTTAGGCATTTGGTGGGTTTGGTGGGAATGCTCTCTCTCAGGGTAGGTGCTTTGAACATGCCCTAATGCAGGGGGGCCCTTAAGTCAACCCAGGACTTGTTAGCCAGGTAACGCTTGGGGATTCTGGAGCTGATGAGGATTGCTGGGCGGTTTGGGCCTCTCTGCTGGAGCTGCTTCCTCTGCAACATGGATAAAGTTGACTCAATCATGCTAGCATAATCCTCTTTCTTCAGCTAGGATTCTGAGATAGATCGATCTGATTGTCACAAGCAAACGAATTACGTATTTGAAGAGGTAGAACCTATGTTCAATAAAACACATTTTTCTGTCCAGTCCACCTGGCACTTACCTTCACTTGACACACCTCTGGTGTGTTTTGCCGTTGTTCTGCCATCTGTTTTTGAAACACCACTTTTCACTCACATTAGAGTTTGCAGAAGGAATAAGCTAGCATGCTCACACAATGTGACAAAACAAATTTAATTTAAAAAAAATGTTGCACTGGTTGCATGGTTCGGTGATTAAACAGATATCTGACCAGGTCAGTTGGGACATATGATGCAACATTCCTGCAGATGTTATCATGAAAATGCTTAAAGTGTGATCTTACAGATTGTATGCTCAGTCTGACGACTGTGTCAATTACATACATTGGTCTTTCATATTTGGTTGATGTGTTCCAGAGACACCAGATGACATCTTAGGACTTCTGTGTGAAAACCCTCACAGTCACAGCCCAGTGAGATGCTGGATCTGTGGGATATCTTCATGCAAAAACCTCACTGAAGGAGCACGAGCAGAGGTTCCAGTCTCCTCTGGTTTCATCAGGAGTTTTAGAAAGACCTTTCCAGAGGATCTCGTGCAGCTCATAGAAGATTAGAGATGGGGCAGGACCCAGAAAATACCTTTGAAGCTGTTCTGAAATCAGAGCACGGAGGCAGTTGGTGCCTATTGTAAGCGCTTCATGCGGGAAAGTAAACTTCAGTAGCAGAAAGAAGCCAAAGCTTGGATGACCTGTACTGCTGTGGAAATCAATACCTGGTTTACAGACAGCTATAGCAAACAAATGGGCTAACCATGTTTGTTTCATACGAGCCTTTATTCAAAGAGTGACACAAAATAGTCAAACTGTTTAATCTGAGGGTGACTAACTGTCAGCATTGATATGGAACATTTTAGAAAGATTTGTTTGCATTAGCCCTGGAAATGCCCACAAAGTGAGATAAATCTGCATGTGTGTCGTCCATTCTGACAGCTCTTAAAGCACTAAGACGATCCCCCACCCTCTACCCCCTTCCTGTTCTTCTTGTTGGGTCCTGAGGCATTGACACTGTGGGATTAGTTTGACGGAACTGGCTTGACAAGCGAGGGACCACAACCTTTGTGGATAAAAACACCACTCTGAATGCTCGCCCTGCTAAAGAAACTCTGGAGCTTCTGAGCCGTCAGCGCCGTCTGCTCCTTTCTCTCTCCAAACCCACATGCAGAGATGGAATGTTGGAGCAAAGTTAACAATTCAGAGTTCCACAAAAGAGAATTTCACCTTGTTATGGCATCTTTATAGTGTTAACTCATCGCTTCTCTTTTCTTATCCCACAGCTTCTGCTTATTGTCATGCTGAAAATAAAATGCTGTTCATTTGTTTTTGCCGGGTTCTAAGTTGAGACGTGTGGGTTCAAACCTGCCAAGTGTACAAAGAACAGGTTTAGAAAGTTCATATTTGATTTCGTACGCCTGAACATACTAATGTGGGATTTATTTCCTTCTACCCTTTGCAGGCTAAATCAAAGCAACTTTCATTAATTTGAGCTGATTCGTTGACGTTAATAATATTAAAAGAATGTTTATATAAAATAGACATGTACATGGATTTTTTCCAGTGTAAACTGCACAACAAACTAACTTAACAGACTGAACAAGAGGTCAGAGGTGAATGAAAAAGATGAACCAGCTATTACACATTTTTCCATCTGACCAATCGATGCATGAGGATGTGAAACATTCTGCCACAGAAATGTGTGTTTAAACATTGAGCAAACATACTAGAGACAAACATACCTACATTCTCTAGATCCAGACCTACTGCATCATACCCAACACGTAAACACTCCAGAACTACCGCATCATGCATCTATGATAGCTTCCAGTCAGGTTTTCGTAGAGCTCATTCTACTGAAACAGCTCTTCTTAGGGTCTCTAATGACCTTCTGACTCACAGTGATGCAGGGGACTGTTCTGTTCTGGTCCTGTTGGACCTGACTGTAGCCTTTGGCACTGTTGACCATCACCTGCTACTGGAGAGGCTGAGAGACTGGGTAGGCCTATCAGGAACTGCTCTGGAGTGGTTCTCCTCTTCTCTTTCTGAGCGCTCCTTTTCTGTTGCCATCTCCAAGTTTAGGTCCTCCACCACCTCTCTTACCCATGGTGTCCCACAAGGTTCTGTGCTGGGGCCTCTGCTCTTCCTCCTCTATCTGCTTCCTCTTCAGCACCTCCTGAGCTCCTTCAAAGGAATCTTCTACCATCTTTATGCAGATGACATCCAACTGTACATCTCCTTTAAGCCCCAAGAGATGTCTAAGCTGCAGCTGTTAGACACCTGCTTAGACTCTATTAAAGCCTGGATGGCTGGGAGCTTTCTTCAGCTGAATGAAGATAAGACTGAGATCCTCATCTGTGCCCTAGACAAGCTGGTTCCCAAAGTCAGAGACTCTCTTGGTCATCTTGCTTCTCACACCAAACCTTCTGTCAGGAATCTGTCAGGTTCGTTGGCAGATCTGAAGCGTGACTGAGAGTTCTGTTGCCCAGACGCGGAGAGACGGAGATAGCCGGCGTGGTTATCTCCTGTAGGTGTAGTTTGAGTGTTTTGAGGGCTGGTAAGCCTGGAGACTCGATACAAAGTCTGGTGAGAAACGATGACTGAGCAATGAATGAAACGCCGGCACTTCCTTAAGTAGTGCCGGCGTGATGACGTCAGTCGCCACGTTGGTGGCAGGAATGAATGGAATGCAGTCAGCTGGAGGAGTTCGTGACAGGACCCCCCCCTCGAGGGACGGCTCCCGAAGTCCCAGGACGGCGGGCCCAGAAGTCAGTCAGCAGGGTAGGGTCGACAAACGAGCTCGTGGGCTCCCAAGAGCGTTCCTCAGGCCCGTACCCCTCCCAATCCACGAGGTACTGCCAACCTCGTCCCCGGCGGCGAGCGTCCAGAATCCTGCGGACCGTGTAGGTGCGATCCGCCTCAACACCGCGGGGCGGAGGCACCCGGACCGGTGGAGGGTGGAGAGGAGAGGAGATCACCGGCTTAAGCTGGGAGACGTGAAAGACCGGGTGGATCCGGAGAGTAGCCGGGAGGCGCAGACGGCAGGTGACAGGATTGATGACCTTAAGGACGGGGAACGGACCCAGGAAGCGAGGAGTGAGCTTCCGGGAGCCAGCCGGCATCCTCAGGTTAGCGGAGGAGAGCCACACCTGGTCGCCACACCGGAAGACGGGGCCAGGCCGGTGGCGGCGGCGATGCTGACGGGCATACTCCGTGTTGGCCCGGGTGATGGCTGCACGGGCCCGGATCCAGGCGAGCCGACAGCGGCGGACCAGCGTCTGGGCAGCAGGGACCTCCACCTCGGGCACCTGATGATCAAACAGAGGTGGCTGATAACCGTAACAGGTCTCGAAGGGAGACAGACTCGTGGCTGAGGAGGTCTGGAGGTTGTGTGACAGCTCCGCCCACAGGAGAAAGCGGGGCCAGGTGGTCGGCTGGGACGAAGCGAAGCAGCGCAGGTAGCGTCCAAGCTGCTGGTTAGCTCTCTCTGTTTGACCGTTTGTCTGCGGATGGTATCCAGAGGACAGACTGGTGGAAGCACCGACCAGGCGACAGAACGCTTTCCAGAAGCGTGAGACGAACTGGGGTCCTCGGTCGGAAACCACGTCCTGAGGGAAACCATGGAGCCGCACCACCTGTTCCAGGAGCAGTTCGGCCGTTCTCTTGGCCGTGGGGAGGCCGGCCAGGGCCACTAAGTGCACGGCCTTGGAGAAACGGTCCGTGATAGTCAATATAGTGTCCAGGTGGTCGACCGCCGGCAGTCCCGTGACAAAGTCCAGCCCGATGTGTGACCACGGCCGCTTGGGCACAGGGAGAGGCTGCAACTCTCCAGCGCCGGGTCGGTTGGAGGACTTGGATCGAGCACACACATCACATGCAGCTGTGAACTCGCGGACGTCCCTCCTCATGGACGGCCACCAGAGAGCCCGACGGAGGAACTGGAGGGTACGGGCTTGCCCTTGATGTCCCGCGAGCCGTGAACAGTGCCCCCACGTGAGCGCCTCTTGCCGGCAGGAGGCGGGAACGTAGAGGCGGTTCGGTGGGGTCTCCGGCGGCGCTGGATCGCCAGGAAGTGCCGCCTGTATGGACTGCTCCAACGGCCATTGGAGGGAGGCCAGGAAGCGTTGAGCCGGTAGAATGGTCCGAGGCTCCGGGGGGCCGGCATCTGGTGCGAAACGCCGAGAGAGAGCGTCCGCCTTGAGGTTCTTGGAGCCGGGCCGGTAGGCGATATGGAAGTGGTACGGCTCGAAAAAGAGGGCCCACCGAGCCTGACGTGGGTTGAGCTGGCGGGCAGTCTGTAGATGAATGAGATTCTGGTGGTCGGTCCAGATCAGAAAGGGATCGGTGGTCCCCAGGAGCCACTGCCTCCATTCCTCCAGCGCCCACTTTATTGCCAGCAGCTCTCTGTCGCCGACCCCGTAGTTCTGCTGTGTGGGGGAAAACTTCCGGGAGAAGTAGGCACATGGGTGGAGCTTAGAGTCTGGACCCCGTTGCGAGAGAACGGCCCCCGCTCCCACATCCGAGGCGTCCACCTCCACGACGAAGGGCCGGGTCTGGTCCGGGTGGAGGAGGATGGGTTCCTTAGTGAAACGTCCGACCAGCTCATGGAAAGCACTGACAGCCTCTGGAGTAAGGCGAAAAGGGCGAGGCTGATTGGTGGTTTTGGTGAGTGAGGTCAGAGGTGCTGCGAGGGAACTGAAGTTGCGTATAAACCTCCGGTAAAAGTTCGAGAAACCCAGGAAGCTTTGCAGCTGCTTCAGGGTCGTGGGTAGAGGCCACTGAGCTACGGCCTGAACCTTCTGGGGGTCCATCTTCAGGCCCTGGGAGGAGATGGTAAAACCCAGGAAGGAGGTGGACTCCTGGTGAAACGCACACTTCTCCAGTTTGCAGTACAGTCCATGATCCAGGAGGCGGGACAGAACAGCTCGAACATGACGGATGTGCTCTTCGGCCGTGCGGGAGTAGATGAGGATGTCATCTAGATACACAAAGACCCAGCGACCCAACATGTCTCTCAGCACATCTGTAATGAACCGCTGGAAGACGGCGGGGCTGTTGCAGAGTCCAAAAGGCATCACCAAATATTCATAGTGGCCAGTGGGTGTGATAAAAGCGGTCTTCCACTCCTCACCTTCCTTAATACGGATGAGGTTATAGGCGCTGCGCAGATCCAGTTTAGTGAACACTGCGGCTTGTGTGATGGCGTCCAGAGCGGTGCCCATGAGAGGGAGAGGGTGGCGGTCCCGGATCGTTATTTTATTTAACCCTCGATAGTCTATGCAGGGCCGGAGATCCCCCTCCTTCTTTTTAACAAAGAAAAACCCCGCGGCCCCGGGGGACGTTGAGGGACGGATGAATCCCTTCTGCAGGGCATCAGTTATGTAACTGTCCATAGCCCGGGTTTCCGCCGGAGAGAGGGAGAACAGGCGACCCCGAGGGGGGGTTGTGCCGGGCTGGAGCCTGATCTCCAGGTCGTAGGGTCGGTGAGGAGGTAACCTGGTAGTGGGTTCTTTAGCGAAGACCTGAGCGAGGTCGTGGTATTGAGGAGGGACGAGCGTCAGGTCTACGTCTTTGGGAGGAGCTGCTGCTGCCCGAGGTGCAGGGGAGTCCCGGTGGTTATGGCAACCCGTGCCCCAGGCCAGGACTTTACTGGTGGACCAGGAGATGTGAGGCTCATGGCGGCAGAACCAGGAATGACCTAGGATGAGAGGCGTAGCCGGAGCCTGGATGACCAGGAAGTGGAGGGTCTCCCGGTGTTGGTCAATAGTCATGTGGAGACCCTGAGTTCGGTGGGTGAGAGGGTACGGCATGATGGGCCGGCCGTCCACAGAGGTCACGGGAATGGGTCGGTCGAGGGCGGTGAGGGGTATCTTGAGCCGAGTAACCAGTCCGTGGTCGATAAAACACTCCGCAGCCCCAGTGTCTAAAAGTGCCTCCAGTCTGGTCGGGCCTTGGTCCAGGTGGAGGGAGACCGGGAGAGTGGTTCGGTGTGGAGCCGGAAAAGTGGAGACTCCGGGCGGGACAGCTCCTACTCCGACCCGGAGGGACCTTTTCCCGGTCGTTTTGGGCACGTGCCACGGTGGTGACCCAAATCCCCACAGTAAGCGCATCTTCCCTCCTGGTAGCGCCGTGCCCGTTCCTCAGGGGGAAGATGTCCCAGCTGCATCGGCTCCTCCGTCGGTTGGTGAGCCGGCCGGCGGGGTGACGTCCTGGTGTGTACGGGGGCTGACATGGTGCTCGGCCGGTTCAGGATGCAGCGGTCCAGTTGGAGAGCCAGATCCACTGCCAGGTCCAGGGAGGTTGGGACCTCGTGCCCGATCATGCCCTCCCGGATTCTCGGTGACAGTCCCTCCAGGTAAACTGCCTTTAGGGCGGCGTCATCCCACCTCAACCGAGCTGCTGTCGTCCGGAAGCGAGAGGTGTACTGAGCCGCCGTCTGGGAGCCCTGGCGAAGCTGAAGCAGCCGCGTCTCGTCCGAGACCTCGCTGCTGGGGTGCACAAAAGTCTTTTTCATCTCCTTTACAAAAGTCTCATAGTCATTGCAGGCAGGAGATTTTTGATTGTAAAGAGCCGCCGCCCATTCACCGGCTCGACCTGTCAGCAGTGAGGTCAGCAGAGCGACACGAGAGCAGGATGTGGGGTAGCGTGCCGGCTGGCACTCGAAAGTCATGGCCAGGGTCGCCAACATGCCCTCCGGGGATCCCCTGGTTCCGTCCCACTTCTCTGGAAGGCTGAGGCGTGGTTCCATCCTGTCAGGAACAGCTGCGGTCTGACGTTGCAGAGCGGTGGTCAGCTGGAGTACTAGCTCGGTGAGTGACTCAATCTTTGTGGCTTGGCGATCAGCTATGGCACGGAGCTGGTTCATGTCTGCCGTCTGCTGATCCAAGATTGCGCGCTGTTGAGCCACTTCGGCACGCAAACGCGCGAACTCCGCTGGGTCAACTTGGGGCTCAGTCATCCTGTCAGGTTCGTTGGCAGATCTGAAGCGTGACTGAGAGTTCTGTTGCCCAGACGCGGAGAGACGGAGATAGCCGGCGTGGTTATCTCCTGTAGGTGTAGTTTGAGTGTTTTGAGGGCTGGTAAGCCTGGAGACTCGATACAAAGTCTGGTGAGAAACGATGACTGAGCAATGAATGAAACGCCGGCACTTCCTTAAGTAGTGCCGGCGTGATGACGCCAGTCGCCACGTTGGTGGCAGGAATGAATGGAATGCAGTCAGCTGGAGGAGTTCGTGACAGAATCTTGGCGTGACCTTTGACCCAGCTCTCACCCTGGATTCTCATGTCAGTTCTCTTGTTCGCTCTTCCTTCTTCCATCTCAGGAACATTGCTAAGCTGAGTCCCATTCTGTCTCGCTCTGAACTTGAGACAGTTCTCCACACCTTCATCTCCTCACGCTTAGACTACTGTAACTCTCTTTTCACGTGTGTGAGCAGAACCTCCCTGAACCGTCTACAGGTGGTTCGGAACGCCTGTGCTCGGCTTCTGACCAAGTCCTCCAAACACACCCACATCACCCCGCTTCTCCTCCAGCTTCACTGGCTGCCAGTCAACTTCAGGGTTCATTTCAAGATCCTGGTTCTGGTCTATAGGGCCTTACATGGACAAGCACCATCGTACATTGGTGATCTTCTTAGTCCCTACACCCCCAGCAGGTCCCTGAGATCCAGTGATCAAAGCCTACTGGTTGTGCAGCACCAGGCTAAAGACCAAAGGTGACAGATCATCTGCTGCTGTGGCCCCCAGACTCTGGAACTCTCTCCCCCCGAGCCTGAGATCAGTGGACTCAGTGGTCTCCTTCAAAAAGCAGCTGAAGACTCACTTGTTCAAGCTGGCTTTTGTATGACCTTCTTCACCACTCTCTCTTTATTCTGCTCTTCCCACCTATTCCACCTTCCTCAGGATCCACTGATTTCCCTCTTTCCTATTCACTCTCTCTTTCTTAACATTTTTTCTTTTAAATCGCAATTGCTTATTTTTGCTCATTTTAAATATATTTTTAAACATTTTCTAAATGTTTTTTTAAAAATATTTTTACATTTTTTTTGTTTTGTTCTTGTTTTTGTGAAGCGCCTCGTGATTTTTATCTTGAGAGGCGCTATAGAAATGATATTTTCTTCTTCTTCTTCATGCCCAACATGTAAACACCCCAGAACTACCGTACCACACCCAACTAGGGATGGGTACCTTTGACATTTGAATCGATCCGTTACCAGGGTTCCCACGCGTCCTGGAAAACCTGGAAAATGATAGTCCAATTTTCCAGTCATGGAAAACACATGGAAAATGGGGGGAATTGCAAAATGTCCTGGAAATTTTTGAGTTGTCCTGGAAAATAATTTTCCATCCTTGTGGATAAACAAATGGATTGAACATTTTGGGCAATATTGGGCTGTAGCGCTTCTCCTTTCATTTCTGCATTTAGCTAGCACAGTGCCCCACATGATGCTTCCAACCAATCAGATTGCATATTCCCCTTCAGTTCCAGTTCCACTTCTGATTTTCCAACTGTCTTTTTTGTTAGATTTACAGATTTTTCACCCCTAGATTTATTTCTCCAAAGAAGGGCCAAAAGTAGCGACTCGGTTCACGAGTATTGCTTTATCGCAGTTTATAGAGTGAGAGGTTTTTCTCCTCCTCTCTGTTGAGTGACAAAGGAGCAGCGGAGAGCTTTTGTTTTTTTTCACTCATGCGTTGAGACGAGCGAACATGACGAGAGCTTCGGGATAGCAACGGATAGCAGGTAGTCTACCGGACCCGCGCTCCACTCAGTAATTCATACTAGTTCTATCGTCTGACAGCAGAAACAAAAATATGTGAATGAGAAAAATGTCATGAATTTGATTCTATCAAAAATACTAAGTATGTGCTCAGAGGACAGAGCCTCAGCTGTTCATACTGTTTTTAGCTAGCTACACAGAACGCAGGCAGGCGGCAGTGAGAACTGAAGACTGGCATGGTCATTTGAACAAAGTTGTTAACGTAATTAAATTGAATTCAACACAGCTAAATTAATAACTGGAATGATTTTAAGTGGTAACTATATATTTATCATAGTAATGTTACGTACAGTCCAGACAAAAAAGGTAGTGAACAACTACAAGTACTTATCTCTGAGGTAGAAAAAAAATATTTTCAGGTCCAATATGTCTGTGGTGTTAGCGGGAGATATTAGCCTAGTCATCTACCCTGAATCTTGTTTCTGGATGACTGGACTAACCTAAAATGACCAATACTGGAACAACAAAATGCAGTTTAACATCCAACTATGTGAAATAAGCAGTAAAGTGTAATGTGGTGTGTACAGTAAGTTTAATACATAAAATATGAAAGATATAAAAGAGCTAAGGTTTGAAAAGCAGACCTAATTTATTGAATAAACAGTCAATATAAACAGTAACAATCTTTCAAAATATGTCTTTGTGTCCTTTATAGGCAGGAGTGAGTGATGTCAGGAAGACGGTGCAAATTCAAAACTTTTCAAAACAGGCTTTTTGCTAGCCCCAAAACACTCTGCCTGTGTGTTGGGGTTTACCCCGGGGGACGAGAGGGTAGCTTCCCTGTGCCTTCGGCTCGGGGAACGGGTCCTGACTGTTGTTTGCGCTTATGGGATAAATATCAGTTCAGAGTACCCACCCTTTTTGGAGTCCCTGGGACGAGTGCTAGATAGTGCTCCATCAGGGAACTCCATTGTCCTACTGGGGGAATTCAAAGCTCACCTGGGCAATGACAGCATGACCTGGAGGGGTGTGATTGGGGGGAACGGCCCGCCTGATCTGAACTCGAGTGGTGTTTCATTATTGGACTTCTGTGCAAGCCGCAGTTTGGCCATAACGAACACCATGTTCGAACATAAGGATGCCCATCGGTACACTTGGTACCAGGGCAGCCTAGGTCGCAGGTCGATGATAGACTTTGTAGTCTTATCATCTGACCTACGGCCGTATGTTTTGGATACCCGAGTGAAGAGAGGAGCGGAGCTGTCAACTGATCACCACCTGGTGGTGAGTTGGATCAGATGGCAGGGGAAGATGCTGCATAGACCTGGCAGACCCAAATGCATAGTGAGGGTCTGCTGGGAATGCCTGACAGAAGAACCTGTCAAGACGGTCTTCAACTCCCACCTCCAGCAGAGCTTTGACCGCGTCCCGAGAGCAGAGGGGGACATTGACTCCAAGTGGGCTTTGTTCCACTCTGCGATTGTTGAGGCGGCTGTTGCTAGCTGGGGTCGCAAGGTGGCCGGTGCCAGTCGTGGTTTCAACCCCCATACCCGCTGGTGGACACCAGAGGTTCAGGGAGCCGTCAGGCTGAAGAAGGAGGCCTACAAGGCGTGGCTGGTGTGCGGGTCTCCGGAGGCAGCAGACAGGTACCGGATATCCAAGCGGGGTGCAGCAGTGGCAGTTAAGGCAAAATCTCGGGCATGGGAGGAGTTTGGTGAGGCCATGGAGAAAGACAATCGATCGTCTCCAAAGAGGTTCTGGCAAACTGTCCGGCGCCTCAGGAGAGGAAGGCAGTAACTTGCTCACACTGTTTACAGTGGAGATGGGGAGCTGCTGACGTCAACTGGGGCTATAGTCGGACGGTGGAAGGAATACTTTGAGGAGCTCCTCAATCCCTCCTACGCGCATTTCGAGGAGGAACCAGAGCCGGGAGACCTGGAGATGGACTGTCCAATCTTGGGGGCAGAAGTTGCTGAGGTAGTCAAACAACTACACAGCGGCAGAGCCCCAGGGGTGGATGAGATTCGTCCTGGGTATCTCAAGGCTATGGATGTTGTAGGGCTGTCGTTGTTGACATGTCTCTGCAACATTGCGTGGTCATCAGGGGCAGTTCCTGTGGAGTGACAGACTGGGGTGGTGGTCCCCATCTTTTAGAAGGGTGACCTGAGGGTGTGTTCCAACTATAGGGGGATCACACTCCTCAGCCTCCCTGGAAAAGTCCACTTCAAGGTACTGGAGAGGAGGGTCTGATCGATAGTTGAATCTCAGATCGAGGAGGAGCAATGTGGTTTTCGTCCTGGCCGTGGAACTGTGGACCAGCTCTATACCCTTGCAAGGGTGATGGAGGGGACATGGGAGTTTGCCCAACCAATCCACATGTGTTTTGGATTTGGAGAAGGCTTATGACCGTGTCCCCAGGGGCACTTTGTTGGGGATGCTCCAGGAGTATGGGGTGGGTAGCTTTCTGTTAAGGGCCATTCCGTCCCTTTACCAGGGGAGCGTGATTTAGGTCCACATAGCTGGTAGTAAGTTGGACCTGTTCCCGGTGAGGGTTTGACTCCGCCAGGGCTGCCCTTTGTCACTGGTTCTGTTCATTACCTTTATGGACAGAATTTCTAGGCGCAGCCGTGGTGTGGAGTGTGTCGAGTTTGGTGGCAGGAGAATCTTGTCTTTGCTTTTTGCGGATGATGTGGTCCTCCTAGCTTCATCCAGCTCTGACCTTCAGCTCTTGCTGGGTAGGTTCGCGGCCGAGTGTGAAGCGGCTGAGATGAGGATCAGCACCTCCAAATCTGAGACTCTGGTTCTCGACCGGAAAAGTGTGGCTTGCCAACTCCAGGTCGGGAGAGGTCCTACCTCAAGTGGAGGAGTTAAGGTATCTCGGGGTCTTGTTCACGAGTTTCGTTTCGTTTCGTTTTATTGAGATCCTCATTAGCTTCTGCCTAAGTGCAGATGCTAGTCTTCCTGGGGTCTCATACATTTTCATACAGTTGTTTACATGAGATAATACCCTTTACACACAAACACACACACACATTCACGCACACACATCCCTAATTCCCATAATACCAGTAGCTCAAGATGAAATCACATATCTAGAACAAAATTACATATATAAACTAATATCGGGAAAGGAGTTAATCACACCAATAAAGATTGAAAATAAAATATAACAGAATGGTGACATCATGTCCATTGTTTCGTATCATAGTTCATCGATATCCAGTACTCGACCTCAAACACAGATTTTCAATCCTTCGTTGCAGAGTTCATAGTCACTATACAATTAGGTGTGTAAACAAAAAAATTTTCAGTTTCTTATGAAAAGAAATGTTATTACTTTCAAAAATTAAAAATCTAGGTAATGCATTCCATGCAAGCATAGCTTTATAGTGAAAAGATCGTTGAATTTGATTTGTTCTACTGCGTGGTAAAATACATTTCATCTCATTTATTTGTCGTGTATTATAAGTATGATTATCTGAAAAAAACATTAATTTGCTATGTATAATTTTTGGTGTTTTTGTAATTATTATTTTCCTCACAGTTGTTACCACGAAATACTTTAATCTACTCTTCACATCAAGCCAAGCAAGTTTTTCATGCATCGTTCCCACATTTGTTCTGTAAGGGCAGCCTAAAACAATACGAGCAGCTTTATTTTGTGCAACTTGTAGCTTATGCAAATTATTTTCACTTGTACTGGACCAAATAACAGATGCTTGATCTACACAAGAAAGCACTAATGATTGAACAAGGCATTTAAGTAAATATTGTGGTATAAATTTGCAACAAAATTTTATTATGCCCATACCTCTCCCCATTTTGCGTAAAACATAATTAATCTGGCTTGTCCATGATAATTTACAATCAACTATAACTCCTAGTAATTTTACTTCTTCTAGTTGTTCTATTATGTTGTTACTCAGGGTTAAATGTAACTTTGGCATCGTCTGTAAAGTATGTTTGGAGCCAACTACCATGCATTTAGTTTTTCCTGCATTAATCACTAATTTGTTAGCAGTTATCCACTGCTCGACTGTTCTTAACTCTTCATTTAATATTTCATTCAATGCACTCTCCGTATGTGCTGAAGCTAAAACAGTAATATCATCTGCATATACTGCTGTAGTCGCATGTTGCAGCACCCACGGAAAATCATTCAAAAAAATAGAAAACAAAAGTGGTCCCAAACAACTTCCCTGTGGAACACCACATTCCATCAGACCCTTTTCAGAAAAACTGCCATTGAAATAAAATTGATATTCTCTGTCAGTAAGATAACTTTTAGTCCAGTTAAGAGCAGATGTATGAAATCCATAGTGTTTAAGTTTTTGTAATAAAATATCATGATCTAAAACATCAAAAGCCGCACTTAAATCAAGAAATATAGAACCAATTAGCTTATTATTATCGATATTCTCTAAGCAATAATCAGTTATTTGAATAAGTGCAGTAGTGGTTGAGTGATTTGTTTTGTAAGCATGTTGATATTTTGTGTTCAATTCATTTACCTCAAAATAATCTTTAATTTGATCATATGCAATTTTTTCCATGATTTTACTTAACGCTGGTAGCAAACTTATTGGTCGACTGTTTTGACCAGACAGTGGTTCTCTATTGTTCTTAATTAAAGGTATTATTTTTGCTGTTTTCCATTGAGATGGGAAAATACCTTCTTTAAAACTTCCATTTATTATATGAACAATAGGACATGAAATAAAATCTACTACTAACTTTAACCATTTTATATCAATATTATCTATGCCAGATGGTTTATTTTTACTTTTTAATATTATCTCCTTAACCTTGTCTTCAGTCACTTTATCAAATAGAAATTGGCAGTTTTTATTTAACATTATTTTTTGTTTAATTAGTTGATAGGAAATATTTTTGGTTTGACTATTTTCCATAGAATCTCGTAACAACTTAATTTTATTAGTTAAAAACTGGTTTAAATAATTAGCAATTTCTGTTGGTTTAGTGAGATAAGTTCCCCCTACATCCAAAAAAGTTGGAGCTGACCTATTATGCCTACCCATCATTTCATTCAATGTACCCCATAATCTTGCACTATCCGATTTTGCATCAGTTAGTCTTTTTTGATAATACAACCGTTTTTTATGATTATTTAATTTAGTTACAAAGTTTCGTGATCTACGATACTCTTTCCATTTATCTGGACTATTAGTTTTTACTGCTTCATTTTTAAGTTTATCCCTCTGCCTCATATATTCTTTTAATTCTTCATCCAACCATGGAGCAGATACCCTTCTCACAGCACGTTTCCTTATAGGAGCATGTCTGTCTAACACCTTTGTGAACAATTCATTGAAAACTGCTACTGCTTGGCCTGGATCATCTTCACTTAAAACCTGTGTCCAACTTATTTTCCTCACATCTTCTATGAAGTCATCTTCACTGAAGTATTTAAACATCCGTCTGCACACAAATAATTGGCCTTTTTTAGGCATCTTTGTTTTCCTTGTTACCGCAATTAAATTATGGTCGCTACAGCCCACTGGAATCGAAACGGCTTTAGAACATAAATTTGTCATATTGGTAAAAATTAAGTCAATCAAAGTTGTAGAAAGTTTGCCATTACTTTTCATTTGAATTCTAGTATCAGCCTGCACGAGTTGTGATAAATTACAAATGTTGGTAAATGAAAACAATTTATTCCTCAATGGACAATTTCCTGATTTCCAGTCAATATTAAAGTCACCTAGGAAAAAAATTTCTTTTCTCAGATCACATGCCTTATCCAACATACCTCCTATCTGATCCAAGTGGTATATAGGAGCATTTGGTGGTCTGTAACAACATCCAATAATGACAGCTTTTAAATGAGGAATCTGCAATTCTAACCATAGTGTCTCAACTTCAGTTACCATGAAATCTGTTCTTACTCTAACTGGTATGTGATTTTGAACATAACAGGCCACACCTCCACCATACAAATTCCTATCTAGTCTATAAATATTATAGCCCCTAACCTCTACTACTTCATTATTAATTGTGTCATCTAAATGTGTTTCTGATATTGCTAACACGTGTAAATTATAATTTAGCAAAATTTCTTGAACATCCGCCACCTTAGTGTGAGGGTAGGAGGGATCGGGAGATCAACAGGCTGATTGGTTTGGCGTCCGCAGTGATGCGGACGTTGAGCCGATCTGTCGTGGTGAAGAGGGAGCTGAGTCAGAAAGCCAGGCTCTCGATTTACCGGTCAATCTACGTCCCAATCCTCACCTATGGTCATGAGCTTTGGGTAATGAACGAAAGAACGAGATCGCGGATACAAGTTGCCGAAATGAGTTTCCTCCGTAGGGTGGCCGGGCTCAGCCTTAGAGATAGGGTGAGGAGCTCGGACATTCGGGAGGGACTCTGAGTAGAACCGCTGTTCCTCCGGATCGAAAGGAGTCATTTGAGGTGGTTTGGGCATCTGGTCAGGATGCCACCTGGACGCCTCCCTGGGGAGGAGTTTCGGGCATGTCTTGCCGGCAGGAGGCCCCCAGGTCGACCCAGGACACGTTGGAGAGGTTACATCTCCAGTCTGGTCCGGGAACGCCATGGGGTCCTGCCGGAGGAGCTGGTGGAGGTGGCAGGGGAGAGGAGCTCCCTAGTTGGGAGGCTGCTCCCATGACCCGGACCTGGATAAGCGGAGGAAGACGACGACAATTTCAATCAGCACAGTGAATTAATCTGGTTCAGTTGCTGAGCAGAACAAAAACATGACATGGAGATGACTTGATGATCCCACAGTGTCACATCTCTGGTATGAACTAAAGTAGAGAATAACTTCTGTTTTAGTTGTGTTGCATTGTAAGTAGAGGAAAGCAGGTGGGATTGTGAAAGACAAAAATCTTTCCACAACTATATTGTCAAAATAACGGTATAGGTAGGTACAATATCATATCTGTTTCTAAATATATCGGGATATCGGCAGACTGTAGTTTTGATAACTTGACTTGTACACTGAAAAAAGTCTTGAAAATGTCCTGGAAAAGTACTGGAAAATAATTTCAAGAAAAGAGTGGGAACCCTGGTTACTAATTCCCGATACCTACGAATCGACACCGGTACTTAACGGTACCAATTTTTGATACTTTTGAATGTTTATTATTTTAATTCTCTTTTATAATTAAATATATATTTTTCTCAATATATAACAATATTTGATATATATCACGATAAATAACATACAACTGTTTGTATTTTAACATCGTCCTTGTAGTTTTATAAGCTGATAATTAAACTGAAGCAAACATCTTTACTGTGAACTAACTAACTCTGTATCTTCATTCCTTTTGCCGTCTTTTTTCATTTGATTTTTCCTACAGGGAAGTTAGAATTTCCGAGGAGAAAGCGAACGCACCATTAGATGATAGCAATGGTAGCAATGGAAGCTAACATACCAAGCTAACGTTATCTTAAACAGTTTATTTAACTGCTGGAGCAGATTAAAACGATGATGCCTCACACTTAGATCGTTGTCACTGGTTTCATCTTCACCCAATCACCCGTCACATTTAGTAAAGTGAAGCCAAACTTTAGAGTGCATTCATGTTCTTCTAGTTGGGAATTTGTATTTCCGAGGAGAAAGCGAACGCACCATTAGCGAAACGGAAGCTAACATATCAAGCTAATTTTATTTACCTACGGGAGCAGATTAAGATGAGGATGTCTCACTTAGATCGTTGTCGCTGGTTTCATCATCACCCAGTTACCCATCACATTTAGTGAAGTGGACCCAAGCTTTAGCCTGCGTTCTTTCTACCATGCTGCTCTGTTTACAACTGGTTCGCAGCGAGCGATGACATAACGCTCTTGTGTTTGCGCCGCTGTCTTGGCAAGTTCTCGTTATGATGGACGGGTACCGAAACGAGGCACTGTTTGAAATGACGTGAGTCGGTGCTCGGTCGGTACTATGGAATTCGGTCGGTACCTTGAAAAGTACCGAATTCGGTACCCGTCCCTACTGATCCAACTTGTAAACACCCCAGGCTTACCGCATCACACCCAACACATAAAAACCCCAGAACTACGGTATCATATCTACCAAGTAAACACCCCAGAACTACCATACCATACAGACCATGCAAACACCTCAGACCTCCTCTCTAGTAGGATCTTAGTCTCACTGGAAGAGTCAGCAAAAGGCCAAGAAACATTCAGAACAGACCTGAGTCCCTGTAATTGTGCAAGTTTTTAAGTGTAAGTGTATTTGTAAGTAAGCAGAATCTCATCTGACAGCTGGGGGTGCGGGTCAGGGGTTTAGATGGAACATGCAGACCCTGCCAATTTGAGACCAAAGGGCCATAACAGACTGGTGAGAAGACTGGTGTCACAGTGGGCCATCTGTGTTCCTTTGTGATCTGAAACCACCTCTTTCTACTCGCTCTGTTGTCAGTTTCTGTACCCCTCCAACGCCACCACCCAGTTCTCTGTTTCTCCTGCCATTCAGAGCAGGCCGGCCTGAATCACACAGCTCCTCAGTTCATCACCTATCACTTTTTGTCCTTCTCTTGTTCCCTTCCTTCCTTTCCCCTTACTTTCTCTTCCAATTTAGGAGAATTCCCTTTTCAGTCTGCAGTGCACTTGCTGGTCCATCTGGGTTGCTAGGGTGCTCTGGTGGACAGATAAGCACTGATTGGGTTTCAGAGCACTTGTTGTAAAGAGGCACAGTTGAGATGAGTGGGAGTCTGAAAGAGCTATGTCTTGTTCTTGCTGTTGTAGCCTTTACCTGCATCTCTGTTTGTGCTTTATCTGCTCAAGTTTCAAGTTTGCTTTGAGAGCACAGGTCTTTAAGCACCTGCTGCATCTTTTTGCTTTCTATTTGTTCATCAGAGGAACAAACACCATGCCTCACACTGACATTTAGAGCTCATTTTCACATAATTAATGTTGTGATCACATAAGAAAGATGATACACTGGTGCAGTTGGTTGCATTGCTGCCTTGCCGAAAGAGTTTTGCTGGTTCAACTTCTGGCCGAGAACTTTTTGCATACAGTTTGCATGTCCTGGGTTTTCTGCAAAAAAAAGACTTGCATGTTTTGAGCTTCTAAATTGGCCCCATCTCTGTGTGTGTGTGTGTGTGTGTGTGTGTGTGTGTGTGTGTGTGTGTGTGTGTGTGTGTGTGTGCGCCCTAATTATTAATGTATTCATTCAAATGCTTCAAAACAGCTATGATAGAATATAAACCTGCAAAGTTAGCATGGCTCATGATCTAGAATTTAGTGCAGTGGGCCGTACTGTTGTGTGTTTTTGCCTGAGGTGGAGAGAAAATGGCAGTGTTTCCTAGCTCGATAATATTGAACTGAATAATCATTCATCCATCCTTCTATCCATCCATCTGTCCATAAATCCATCCATCCAGCCATCTTTTCAGCCATCTAACTATCAGAATCAGAATCAGAATCAGAATGAATTTTATTGCCAGCGCTCAGATCAGATCAGAGCATAGGAATTTGACTCCATAGTACAACCTGACCAAGGTTACACACACACACATATAGACAGGACAGATACAGGCAGACCATGGGAGCAGCCATGACGGCGCTCCTTTGTAGATGAATGAGGGAATACATGAGGAAAGTTCAGGGGAGGGAGAAAAAAGGCATTAACAGGGTTACACCAGCAGCTATCCATCCACTCATCCGTCCGTCCACCCATCCATCCATCCATCCGTCCATCCGTCCATCCATCCATCCATCCATTCACCCACCCATTCATCCATTCATCTTTTCATCCTTCTATCCATCCACCCATCAATCCATCCATCCATCCATCCATCCATTCACCCACCCATTCATCCATTCATCTTTTCATCCTTCTATCCATCCACCCATCAATCCATCCAGCCATTCATCCATCCATCCATCCATCCATCCATCCATCCATCCATCCATCCATCCATCCATCCATCCATCCATCCATCCATTCACCCACCCATTCATCCATTCATCTTTTCATCCTTCTATCCATCCACCCATCAATCCATCCATCCAGCCATTCATCCTTCTATCCATCAATCATCACCTGATCTTCACAAATTGAACATGACCCATAGCCTCCCATTGGCTGTACACTGGGTGGATGGATGGGAATCCTTCCATTTGGACAGTATGAGTCTTCTGGCCAATAAAGAACAAAATGCCATCATGGACAAGGAGGCACACAGTGATCACTCCAAACAGAACAGTTAAACAACATAGGTGCACAGATCTTGGAGAGTGCATCAAAAACAGACCACCAATATCTCTGTAGATTTGGGCAGGACCAGAACATGTGAAGAAGTGTGGCCGGTGACCATGTGCAACAGTCACACATTGGTTCCGACTTTAGTTTAGATCATCTGTCTTAGGACCAATGCAAACATTGCACAACTCTCTCAGTTCGCCTTTTGATTACAGATAGGAATTCCTCTCAACAGGGACTCAAAACCGTAAAGAAAGTTTAGATACACCCGCCATCCCCTCTCCTTACTTCTACACACAGTGTAGTCCTTTCACTGAACCTTGATGTGTTTTTCCAATGAACTCCAGGTGTAAGTAATAGCCTAGGCTGGATAAACTGGATAACCATCACCCCTTTACACACACACACACACACACACACACACACACACACACACACACACACACACACACACACACACACACACACACACACACACACACACACACACACACACACACACACACACACACACGCACACGCACACGCACACACCACATCTTGTTTTTCTGGAACCTCCCCTTCAGGGTCTCCTGTGTCCTCTCCACTTTCCACAGCAGTGATAAGATGTCGACACGATTAAGAGCGAAAGCTAATCCCCCACACTGCCGCTCTACGCTTGTGGCTGTGCTGAATGCTCAAGCAACACAAAACGCCACGGACCCGGCCTGAAAGCTGGGACCGGGGAGACAGACAGCCAGCTGATGGCAGGAGCAGAAGGGGGAAGGGAGAGGGAGGCAGAAAGAGGAGGAGGCCAGGTGGACAAGGAGCTGAATTGTAGCTAAATAATTAATGGGCGGCACTTTCGTTTTTTAATCTGTAAATGAGAAGGCCCTGGATGGCGGGACCGCTGCTCTGTCATGCTATCCCTGGCCCATTAAGATAACAAGATGTTGGATAATGATCTTGGTAAAGGTGCAGTTTATCAGTCCAGGGGGAAGTGGCCTTGTCTCCCAGGTGGCTGTACCCGTGTTCACCGATGCTCCAGCTCTGCAGCTCAACTCGCTTATCTGCTGAGCTCTGGGATGAGGAGGGGTGGATCTGTAGATCTTAACATGGTTCACGTCAGCATACCTTTTTCTTGTTTGTGTTTGTTTTTAGTGTTTTTCCATCATGTAAGTTATTCTCACTAACACACTAACCCATGTCATCATAACGCCATCATTTCTCTACATCTGATGATCTGATGGTGGAGATAAACAAGGAACAATAGCTTTTCATTTTTTATTAGTTTGGATGAAGTTAAATTCCCACTAGACATCTTCACACACTGGTGAAATGACATCTCCACGTATGACCTATTTGAAGTGTGAGCTACAGTAGTGGCTGCGCTCGGGAACTATCTGGTGTTTGCTTCTTCAAACTCTCCCCGTGTGTTTTTTTAGAGTCTGTCTGTAGTAATTCTGTTTGTTTTACCTTTATTTTTGTGACCTAAATTCCACTAAGACATAAATTCTTATTTTCTAGAAAGACCTGTGTCAACATTAGAATTATGCTAGACAGCTTTGCAAGGGCGGGAATCCCATTTCAATTTGGGGGGGGGACAATAAACAGTAAAACTTCAGAGAGTAACCTTTTTGGGCGGGACATGAAAAAAAATGCTCTCTACATACAACACTGTGTGTCCTTATAAGAGACTGACATGTGACTCTGTGCCTGTGTCTGACAGGCTCTGGCTGCCTGTGCTTAATTGACTGGACTTTGCCTAATGAAACCATTTAGAAACAATTTCATTTCTTTCTT
Source organism: Nothobranchius furzeri (assembly GCF_043380555.1). Classification (NCBI taxonomy): domain Eukaryota; kingdom Metazoa; phylum Chordata; class Actinopteri; order Cyprinodontiformes; family Nothobranchiidae; genus Nothobranchius; species Nothobranchius furzeri. The sequence continues at coordinate 25,013,088 of NC_091751.1, read as the reverse complement.
ATAGATGTCTTTATCAAAATGCAAGTTTCTACTTACTTGACGCTCTGAAGCTTTAAAAAACGACCTGATGTCTGCTGTTTTTCGTTTCTCTGCCATTTCATCTGACCTGGTCTGCTGACAGTTGGACAGCAACACACACACAGATGGGATGTTGTCATTAGAACGGAGCTGGAGGATATTGATCAACAATAATATCTTGCCAATTTTGTACATCTCCATAAGCATCCTTTCTTTTTGTTTTCATTTCAATAACAAGACCGTGGCCTAAAACGGAATAAGCAATTCAGGATAAAGATTTAAAAGTAGATCGTTAATAGTTGAAGCAACATGTCCTGAAATGACACGGCTATTAGCTGACCAGCAGCTACACGTGTGGACGGATGCAAAGCATTAATTTTAAGTACTAAAACATATCTAACTTTTTCACAACAAAGAGAGAGAACATGTCAAATTAAAATTTTATTAAATCACATAACATGAAAGCTACTAAAATCCAAATAGTTCCATATTGATTTTAATATATTTGAAAATTTCCTTCTAAATATGTCTAGAAAAAATAAAAAACTTCAAATCAGCTTTCACAAGTCAAGTATCAAAATGACTGAAATCTTTTTAATAAATCATAGAAATGTTTGAAGGCTATTAGAGAATAACTCTGTAATATTTAATAAACTTATCTAAGTCCTACTGAACGAAAAGATACACAAAATCGAAAAATATATTCTTGAAATATTTGTTTCATTTTAATAATAAAAATTAAAAACATTTACTTTACGAATACACTAAACATATATATACTCTATAGTTTATCTTTCAGTTTAATCGATCTCTCACTTTTCTCAGTTTTCATAGTGTTTTGGGTCTGTGTGGCCAACGGGATCTTTGGCTCTATGTTTAACACTGAGAGCTTTGAGCAACGTGCCTCCACCACACATTTGCTGCAACCAGTTCATCCCTAAGCTGCACGGTGCACCTGCACTTTGACATATTGTAAACAACTGCAGAGCCTGGGGAAGACGGGATAAGAGCGGTTACACGCTGTGGTTTTCCATACATCCGACCAGTTAGTTTTGATTCTACCATATTCATCTGCTAAACAGGATGAAACGTGGACATTTTCATCGATCTATAAATGCTCCGCAGAATCCAGGGGCAGACCGTGAAAGCGTACGTGTCCGGAAAAAGGAACTTTTGGTCACCTTAGTGAATGGAATAATAATAGCGGAATAATCCTGGAATGACCAGAGAACATGAAGTGACAACTTTTTTTTACTGTGGTGGTGGTGGTCTGTCATAAAGGGATCTCCCACCGGTGATCAAAATCTAAAGATAATCGGTGTCTATGTTTGACATTTATGACCACATCTGACACACATATTTAAGTTTGTAGAAGAAGCGTGTGATAAATGACTTACTGCTGGAAACCGCTGGCTTTTTGATTCCCGCCTCCTGTGAGTCTGCGGGCTGCTGTGAAGCTGTGAGCGGGGCAGAGCCGGCAGCCCCGCCCGTTGGAATCTGTGTGTGGACCGACCGTACCAACTTGAGGAATTGGGGGGTGGACTATAATTTCTCAACAATTAAAAACACATTGTTTTGTATTTGCAGACGAACTTTTACGTTGTGGTTTTAGAAGACAATACTGGTTTACTGATAGCATTTATGTGTTTACAATAACTTCTTTAGTGGGGGGACAGCTTTGTGTGAGGGGGACCCGTCCCCCCCGTCCCCCCTGGGATCTCCACCTATGCAGCTTTGTGAGAATACCTGGGTGTGAATGCGTCAAACTTGTGAAATTTTTCAACAATTCTGACTCTTTGAGGTTTGTCTGCATTTACTTCTGCTCATTTGGTTTGCTTTGTAGTTTGCTTTTAATCATTGGCGTTTCCTGATCATGTTTTTTTTTATCAGCGTGTATCTTTCTTTTGCGCTAGCACTACCGCATTTGTGTCTAGTCACATGCTACAGCCCTCCTCACGGCTCACAACGATGAACCAAGGTGTGGAGACTGACTCTAAGATCCCCAGCTGGTGTTTATAGATCCCTGATCTGTGTAGCTCCTGTTCCACATTAGATCAGAGAGCAAAAGTGGTTTTTAAAATAAGTTTCTAAAGTTTCCCTTGTGTTTCGGTTTATTTTAGCATCGCCCTCCGCCCCACCCCACCCCCACCCCCACCCCAGCCTCTTCATTTAAACATAATAAGTAGAAACTTCAACTTGATCAAAGGATATTCAAAAACAACAACAGCTTTATTTATTAAATGCCTTAAAATGCAGCAACAGGGTCGTGCTAAGCGCTGCACGTACACTTAAACAGCAAAAACCAATATCCCAAATTAAAACAGCAATATGAGACACACACTGAACCGGTGTTTTACAAAAATAAAACCATCATATTCAGTACAACATCTAGCTGCGGTAAAAGCCAAACCTCAATTGATTATTGACGAGCGTGACCGAACCCTTCAAAACTGAAAACACACATCACATTTATGTTTGATTCTTTACCAGCTAAGGCCACAGCTAAAGCTGGTTGAGACCTCCAACTAGTGTTTCCACCTACTTGTCAGGAGCAGGCTTTGTAGCCAAGTATAAGACTACTATGGTCTTTGGCCACCAACCATCTCACATTTCACCCAACCCTTTGGTTCCTCCCATGAGTGACGAGTCCATGGAAAGGGAGACCCACGTCTCCTCATGTGCCTGGCTAGGCTCCATGGGGGAGGTGCTCGCCAAATGTATCCTACCGCCAGGCCTGGCTCCAGAGGGTGATCTGGGTCTGGCCGAGGGAAGACTGTTTCTATTTGTGTAAATCATCATGAGAGGTCTTTGGGCTGTACTTTGTCTGATCCCTCATCTAGGACCTGTTTGCCATGGGTGATCCCACCAGAGCTATGAAGCCCCTGACAACTTAGCTGATAGGCTCACTCAAACCCTCCCTCACAATAAGGTGGCTGGGGAGGGGGTTTTAGGGGTTTCATTCCTAAAATCAAACACTGACAGAAAACGGATGGATGGATGGATGTTATTCATGTTTGGAGTTCATAGAGACAGTGGAGACCCACATGGCAGCACAAAAGGAGGAAAAAAGTCAGATTTACATCATGTGTTGCTCTTAAAGGGAGAAGGAGTGGCGGGTGCTGGAAGAAAGGAAAGAGACGTCAGCGGCTTCCCGCCTCTGTTTGATGTTCATCAATAAAAGCGTTGAAAGCCCCCTGATCCCATCATTTAATCTTCTCAACAGCTGGTTCTCAAATCCACCAATACACTTCAGGGAAGTAAAAACCTTTTGTACAACACTCAGCTCAAGGGAGTGCTTTGGTCTCACGTTTACGAGACTGGAATGATTAAACCTCCAGGACGCTTGTTGGTCAGTTTCAGAGCTGCACAATTCCACATACTTAGGAGGAGAAAACAGGAACAAAACAGTGATAGAAGAGAGAAAGAAAAACAAAGTCTACTTTAGATCATCATGGGGCAGCAGTAGCTCAGGTGGTAGGTGCCTCATGATCGGAGGGTCATGGGGTCGATTCCAGCTCCCGCCAGGGGTATCCTGCTGTTGTGTCCTTGGGCAAGACACTTCACCCAACTTGCCTGTGTTAGTGGTGGTCAGAGGGGCCGATGGCACCAAATGGCAGCCTCGCCTCTGTCAGACCTCCCCAGGGCGGCTGTGGCTACAAGTAGCTTACCATCACCAGCAGTGTGTGAATGTGAGAGTGTGTGAAAGCGTCTTTGGGTGTCTTGAAAAGCGCTATATAAGTTCAATGCATTATTATTATTATTATCATCATCGGGTTTCACAAAGACATCAGACTTCAGACCAACACCCTCATTGGGCAAACGTTAGATGTAAAATCAGCAGGAAAAAGGTTGTAAGACTAAAACCAATCTCCAGGTATCAGGCAGTTTTTACCTTGGTCCTGACATCTGACGTCCTTTGGTGTAAAGTTTGAAATATTTTTGAAGTGCCTTGTGATTTTTATCTTGAGAGGCGCTATAGAAATGATATTTTCTTTTTCTTCTTCTACCTGAGTCCTGAGAAGTCCCAGTATGGTCACTGTTGCTGTTTTAGCATCTGTGATGATTTCCTGTCTTTGAATTCTACCTGTCACTGGTTGTGTTTCTCTAAAGCCTTAAACATGTTTTCCTGGTGTGTCTCGGTGGAGAATCGGTGATCTAACTGAATATTTATCTAACTGATCAGTGTAGTTTGGCTCCTGTTGGGTTTTTTGATTAATAAGAAATATGTTTGAAGCATTAGGAGGACCCTCTGAAAATAGAGTGGCTGCTGGAGTCTGGAACCCTTCTTGGTTTAGTTTCATTTGTTTAGGACAGGGGTGTCAAACTCATTTTAGCTCAGGGGCCACATTGAGGGAAATCTAGTCCCAAGTGGGCCGGACCGGTAAATTAAAAACAACTTCAGATTGTTTTCTTTGTTTTAATACAATCAATATAAAACAAAGCTGGAGCCTGAGGACAGTGTATCCAAAATAGTACAAGTACAACACCTGAAGTGTACTTGAAATTTTGAAAAAAATAAAAAAATAAATAAACATTCCTTAGTGATTCAAAGAGTTTACAGATCACATGGCTAGATCAGTTTCATGCAGCACTTAAAGTATATTTGACTCATTTTACTTTACATCTTTTAGCTTTCACCAGCACATCAATATCAGAAGTCACATCCTGAGTGGCGGCCAACTTCAGGATATGATTCAAGTTCTTGTGTGGGCCTTGAGCGCAGCTTTGTTTTATTTATACTCATTACAGAGGAAACTTGCTCACAAAGATAAGTTTATTTTCCCTCTACATTGTAAAGTATGAAAATAAAGTTTACACAACCATCTCGCGGGCCGGATTGAACCCGCTTGCGTGCCGGATGCGGCCCGCGGGCCGTATATTTGACACCCCTGGTTTAGCGGGTCTTAGAAACAAGAACATAATATAAATATCTTCATTCCTATTATTTCATTTGACTTTCAGGATTTTCTACAATATGGAACACAGAGATCACATAACCAGATGTGCATAGGCGATCCAGACTTCGAAGGCGATGGTGCTTTTGCCTCTGCTGCCCCTGGTTGTTTATGAAATCAGTTACCTACAAATATCAGATCTGCTCAAAGTTTGGAAAACGTTAAGGGGCTGCTAAAAATTCCCGTCTACCCTGTAGAGTAGAGCCTGACAACATGATTTATTTATTGTGTGATGGTTGGATGAGTTCATGATTTGTATTGCTTGTCATGTTGTTTTTGTTATACAGCACCTTGGTGCAGCTCCTGCTTTCTAAATAAGTCAACATTCAGTTCAAAAGAAAAGAAAGGATTTGCAGTAGTCTGTTCATTGGGTTCACTGCCTTGAGAATAACTTTACAAAACCAATCAAAATGCTGTCGGCTTTTTCAGATGCCCTCCTGAGCATTCTGAATCATTTTTACATGTACGAGACTGTTTCCTTTTGTTTTCTGTTCTGTCATTCATCATGTAAATTTCAGTGTTCAGGTGCCCTCCTCTGATTGGCAGAAGACAGCAGTGAGAGATCCTGATTGGGTGACCGCGAGGAGCAACCATTTTCGGAGGGACCGTACTGGCAGCAGCTGTGTTCCCTCAACCGCTGCCCATGCCATGCAGCCACCATTCTGTTTGTGCCCTGCATAAACTTAAAGTGTCTAGTTTGAGGATTTGTTGGAGTAAACTGTCTTTTTAGTTTAATGGCCAGTTTTCTCCAGTTTTTGTTAAGTTTGTTAAGTTTCGTGTGTCATTTGGCTCTTTTTATTTCTAGGTGACCTAGGGTAGATTTCAGTTAGTGGTGTTTTGTTAGTTGTTTTAGGCCGTAGTTCACCCTGAGCTTTTAATCCTCCCTCACCTTTCGTTAACTGTGTTCTTAGTTTTTTTTATTGTAAATAAATCATTGTAAATAGTACTTGAGTGTGGTTGCTTGGGATCTGTGGAGGTTGAGAGAACAACACCTTAACACAATAGGGAGCCTAAGTCTCCACCCTTTCCGGTCGGCTCATGGGTAAAAAAGAACGAAAAAATTAATGCAAGTCAATGGCGCTAAAAGAGCTTTTTTCTAATCCGCTTTGACTTATGCCCTGGATCGCACACATGTTGTACTGGAGTTTAAATGAAAACTAAGGATGGGTGTCTCAACTACGCCAGTCACGTCTTTTGTGATTTATTAGCTTGTAAATGTTCGTAATTAGCATGACTTCAAATCAGACATCGGCACGTCGCATATGTGACATCACCACAGAGCCTCCTCTCCCAAAACGTAGCTGCTACTTACCAAATAGCCAGATTTATGGTGGTTCCATCCTCCTGAAGGAAGGATTTCAAGTTCGCTAAACGTTCAAACATTTTCCCTGTTTTTCTCCGTGTCTGGTTTGATGTTACTTTCGTGATGCACATTTTTAGTCCTGGACTTATTTTCACAAAAACTTAAAATAACGTTCCCCCCGTTCAAAAATACGCACTTTCTTGGTATCAAAATGCGTCTTTAAGATTCACAGATATCATTGTGAAATCCATTGACATATATACTGGACAATTTGTTTCCATAGGCTCCGATTATGTTTTGGTGCCAAAATGGGAGGTGGCTACCACCGCCATTTTGACTGTGTCACAGGTTCCGTCAAACTTAGACAATTTCAGAAAAGGGAAAAAAGGTGGAGCTGAGGGTGGGGCTGTGTGAGGCTGGGATCAAATGACGACACCCGTCGAACTGAAATGATGTAGCTACAAGCTAACCCAAAGCTAACGCAGAGGTGGGAGCTAAGCTAACGGAGGTAGCTACCTAGCTACAACCGGAGTTAACTGTGCACAACACCGGAGCTTCTGAATCAGAGATACGCCGGGCTGACCGCTGGGTAAAACCGGGTGGAACACAGAGGTCTCCCGAGAGCTCCACAAGCCGGCAGCCGCACAGCAGACAGGCGCCGCTGTGATCAGAGATGCGCAAAGCTGCCGCTGGGGAGAACCGGTTGGAAAACATCGGTTTCCATCCGAGTGCTCCACAAGCCAGAAGTCCACGCAAGCAGACAGGCTCCGTTGTAGTCAGAGATGTGCCGAGCTGCCGCTGGGGGGAGAGGACCATAATGATAGCTGGAACCCAGCTCCACCAACATGTTATATTTCAACCCATTTTCAAAAGTGCAGCATTATGTTAAATGCACTTGGTTTTACCCTATTACATTTAAATTTCATGGTTAAACAGCATATGTTAAAATCTAAGCTCAGCTAGGGCAAGAGCGGCAGTGACCTAAAATACATAAATATAATTTTACTTTCTGAAAAAAATGAAGTGGAGACTCCTTGGACGCTCTATTAGTGCAATTAATGCCACAGCAACTCATTTTGTCCAACAATTGCACAAATAATATCCAAAAAAGAATACACAAACGGCACAACTAATGGTCTAAGTTGAGAGACTTAAAATCGCGGAATAGTTTTCAGGCGAGGCCGAGGATCAAGCTGAGGCCTTTCCACGGAGCTAGCTCTACGGTCACGGGGGTCTGATGCTCATTAAGTATTCAGAATTTTAGGCATTTAATACACTTAAACATAACAGTGACAAAAAATATTCACCCCCCTCAGAGTTGTCATGAGTGTAAAGTAGATCATTTAAACCTAAAACATGCTTTGGTACCAGGCTGTAAAAATGTTTATTTCTGCTGTGAAATTGGTATTTTTAACATGGGAGTCAATGTGAGTATACTCACTTCTGACACCAGCCCCTAGTGGATGAGGGTGGAACTGCATTTTTTTCCATTTCTGTATCGGCTTCATTTTCAGACCCGAATTATGGGGGCTTGGTGAAATCCATGGCACAAAAGCGGAATAAAAAAAATTCGTTTTTAGCCCTGTTGACTTTCATTCATGTTTTCGTTCTTCCGGGGACCCATGATCTGGAAGTAGATAGGCGTGACTCAGGCTCCCTATGGCCTGGCTCCTCCCGGACAGGTGAACTGGGGGCTCATCCGGGATGTGTTCAGGAAGTTTCTGTTTTCATTTGAGAGTTGCTCGGTTGTAGGATGTCCATGTTTTTGTGGCCCAGTTAAATCCAGACCTTGACGTGAAACTTAAGCTTGTGAATTTTCTATTGTTCCTACTGTAAATCTGTGGTCTGGCTTCATTCTGTCATGGATAAGGAAAGTCAGGAAGTTTTGAACACTGTGGTATTACTGACCTCAAACAAACAACAAAAGTTTCCCAAATTTCATCAAAAAATTCTCCGAAATTAAATGTGCTGGCAACTAAGCAGCAACTCCTGCTGCTTGTGAAGCACTGAACACACACACACACACACACACACACACACACACACACACACACACACACACACACACACACACACACACACACACACACACACACATACACACACACACACACACACACACACACACTCACACACACACACACACTCACACACACACACACACACACACACACACACACACCCCTAAAGCTGTGTGGCCTGAATGCTCTCAGCTTTGAATGACACAAGTGCCCGAGTCGCCTTGGAATCTAAATGTGACTTGAACATTCTCATACAGCCGGTGATGGGAACGCCATTATCATCCAGCTCAGGATACAGACCTCTATTTACAAAATGAGCAATGCCAGAAAGTGTGTGTGTGTGTGTGTGTGTGTGTGTGTGTGTGTGTGTGTGTGTGTGTGTGTGTGTGTGCGTGTGTGTGTGTGCATGTGTGTTTGCGTGTGTGTGTGTTGGGGGGTCTTATGCCATCAGGGTTAGACACAAATGGCTGCTGTTGACCGGCATCTGTGCTGCTGATAGTTGACGGATGCTTCAGGCTGATCCACGGTGGGCTTTGGAGTCGGCCGCTTCGGTCCAGAGATCTGATCTGTTACCCATCATGCATCTTGGCTCACTAATGAAAAGGCAAGGTCTCATCTGTCTCTGAAATCTATGGTAAATGGAATTTAACCGTTCCTTCCTCCTTGATGGCACGAACGCCTTTCAATGTGCAAAGGAGCCTGGGTGATGGATGATCATTTCATGAAACCTCAGAATAATGACCCCCCACCCACCACCTCAATGGGTCTTGGTACATCCGGGTGACAAAAGACCCAGGTCGGGTGGACTTCTCCCGAACCGTCTCCATTTATATCCTGATGTCTTCATGTTCCATGCCAGATGGAGTAAGGTCCCATAAAAGCAGCAGAACCCAACAACCCCTGGAGATTCTGGTTCCTGTGTTCATATTAAAGGATGAGTGGTATCACAAGTCCAGCCTGAGATCCAACGGTCCAGAGTGTGTGGACTTTCCTGTAAGGAGACGCCTACAATGGACATGACTCTGCTTTAAAAACCCACACTTTTCCTGCAGTTTTGCACTACCTGTCTCTTCCCTCTCTCCTTCCCTTTGCACACTTTTGCTCACCGGTGTAACGTCAGTATTTCTGTCAGTTCCTTCACTGACATGAGTTTCCCCAACTGTAAAGCACCACCCAAACAGGAAATAAGAAGCATGTTCATTACACACTCTCTCACGGCATAGTCTGCTTGTCTCACAGGAGAACTCCAGCCACCGTAAAAGATCAACAGCCAGTTCGGTTGTAAAAGTTATGTCAACCCACCCCAGGCAATATCAATGCAGAAATTGCTTGTTGCTTCTAAAGATATAAGATAAAGATACACCACAGAGAAGGGTGAAGGGTGTGTATAGCCAATGGTTATTGGAGTTAGCTATCGGTTTGGTTTAATAGTGCAGTTCCCTCAGCAGCCTGACTCAGAACTTATCAATCTTCTCTATACGAACACAACTTCTGTCATTCACATTTTCAATGTAGTTTTTAAAAATTATTAACTCTAAATCAGTTCATGGATTCAAAAAACACCCACGACTTCACTGCTGAGCCACAGAGTTTCAGTGAAAACATTCATTTGAAAGACAAGAGGCTTTGGTCTCTCTCGTAACTCAATGTCACCTTGAGGAGTTCAGACGCTGTGTGTCCCAGCACAGCAGAACCAAAATCCTCGGTTAATCTTCCACACTTCACCAGCAGCCTCCCTGTTTGATACCCAGAGGTTCTCGCTGTCTCTTCCCACCAGCACTCAGCTTAAAGTCAGCATTTGAAGTTGCTCAGATCCCTCTAAGGCGACACGCAGACTCTTACAATAGCAACAAAAAGACAAAATAGCTCACCACAGCGTTATGGATACTGTTATGACATTATCTTCATTTGGCAGGAAACCTTTAGTTGAAATCCGTGGATGTTTAGAGTTGGAAGACTAGAAGTAAAGTAATGAGAACATGTTGGGGGTCTGTTTTGTTTTGTTAAACGTCTCACCCGCCTCACCCCCCTCACTTCCTGTCTCCTCAGGGTTTTTTCCGCCGAAGCATCCAGAAGAACATGGTGTACACATGTCATCGGGACAAGAACTGCATCATCAACAAGGTGACAAGAAATCGCTGTCAGTACTGCCGCCTGCAGAAGTGCTTTGCAGTGGGAATGTCCAAAGAGTGTGAGTTTCAAATCCATCCATAGTGAGCTAATTCAAGACTGTCATTAAAAGTAGAGTTTAGTGGCACTGACTTTTCTAAAGGACAAACTTCTTATTGGGGGACTGAGTCCTGAGACGATGTCCTCTACTGTTACTCGACTTAACGGTTATGACATTGGGGGGGGGGGGGGGGGGGGGGGGGGATGTT